>NC_064614.1:1090497681-1090799931 GCF_023898315.1 Schistocerca nitens
GTGGAGTGCTCCCTTTGGGCGGCCCAGCGAAAGACTCGTAGTGGGAAAAGTTTTGCGGCCTCGAAATGTGAATTTTAATGTTCTTTTATCCACGCTGAATGTTTCTGAAATGCGTAGCTGTTATTCAATTAAGGATATTTGATTGAGAACGCCACAGAAACTTTTAAAACGCTTTATTTTACTGTCGTGGCTGCTTTTAGCGTAGTATGTATGTTTTCAGATGAATACACTTGTTTTATTGCGTATTTAGATTCGTTAGCAGCACGTCGGCAGTACGGAAATGAAACAAGTGTAGCAATCTGAAAATGGGCATACTATTCTCAAACCGATTATAACACTAAAATAAAGCTTCCTAAAAGTATTTGTGGCTGCTTGCGTCCGCAGCTCGTGGTCGTGCGGTAGCGTTCTCGCTTCCCGCGCCTGGGTTCCCGGGTTCGATTCCCGGCGGGGTCAGGGATTTTCTCTGCCTCGTGATGACTGGGTGTTGTGTGATGTCCTTAGGTTAGTTAGGTTTTAGTAGTTCTAAGTTCTAGGGGACTGATGACCATGGATGTTAAGTCCCATAGTGCTCAGAGCCGTTTGAACCATTTTTTTGGATGCTTGCGCTCTTCGTCACAGTCCTTAATGTGAACTGTAGCTCAGAGCGATGACTTAAAGAACAGCGGAAAGTGTTAGTTTCCAATTATGACAATCGACAAATGTAACGCTGTGCTATGACGAGGGTTGAAACAAGCAGGTACTCTTTTATTCTCTTATTTTGCGATGTGGAAAATTTGAAGTTATGGATTTAAGTTGAGATGTCATCGCCTACAAGACCTGGCATTGTGGACTGGATGCTAAGTCACAGTCCAGACCTAGTTATGTATGTAGCAATATGCCTTTTACATTGTATACCCGTTCCTGTCGTAAAGCTAGTAATGGTGAAAAAATACATTTATGAATTAAAGGACTTGGTGTACATGCTGAGAATGTAACTGTAACTGGTGATGTAACTCTGTACTATAATTATTAATAAAGTGATCTGTAGCGTCAGCCATTAACCGGACAAGGGTACATCTCGAACCGGGGGCTCAAGGATGCAACAGTTTGAAAAATTCATTTATGTACAAACTCGTTCCAACACTGATTTACTTCGCGTATAGGTTCGGTACAGGATACCTAAAGCTTAACAATTTTTATAAAATAAAGAAACACAAGAAACCATTACGTAGGGATATAAAAAAAACACTTTGCAGTATAACCTAACGTCCCTTACTTTAAAATCACTTTAAACTCTACGTTACGCTTTCTTTCAGTTTTTTCAAAGAAATGCGTACATATTTTCGTTGGGCTCCATCTATGCGTCAAATGGGATACAGGAAATCTCTTGTAAAATTATTACATAAAAGTGCGAATTATTAGGAATATCATCTCAAAAACTAACAATTTTAATGAAACAATTTAGACTAAGAAAGAATCTTCAAAAAATCGTTAACAATACAAAAATATTATAATGTCATTTTCAAAACTGTAAAATTGCTTTTAATGCTTAATACCAAGTTACTGTTACGTTACTGAATCCCATTACTCGTGCACCAAATGTATTTTCAGGCTTGCGAGTAGACAACGTAGCATAAATATCACAATGCAGTCCCGCCCAACGAGAGAAGTTTCTTGTCAACTCTGTGCCGTAAGCTATTTCTGTCTGCTAGTTGATAGGCGAATGATCTGACAGCGAGGTGTTTCATCGCTGGACTAAAGAGTCTGCTCTCAACTGGCTACAGGTACAATATCTGCTGGTCTTCCTGTTTGGCACTGAACACGTTTTTAAAACTTTCCATCTAATTTTTCAACTCTGTAGTTGGGATTATCCTTAGCTTTAAGAACTTAAGTTTCTAACGAAGAGTTGGGTACGTTAAATTCCTTAGATGCTACTAAAACTCCCACTGCAGAACTTAAAACAACTGAATCTGCGATTTACATTGATTTAATATCCCATTGCTGTCTGGCAGTTTTTCTGTGTAAGTTCACACTATCTGGAAAAGCAAGGGAAAAAAAATAAATATATAGTCTGAAAGCTACTTGTATCAAAAAAATGACTGGACAGTAAGGGATAATGTCCAGTTTTACCCCAGGAACACTTTTCATTTTAACAACTTTTATGGAGCATAATAAATGATACATTTAAATGTATTATATAAAAATGAAATGGTTGTATGGCGTTGTTGGCCGGCAGGCCCGATTCCGGTAAGTTCGGCCGCCAAGTGCAAGTCTTACTTCATTCGACGCCACATTGGGCGACTTGCGTGCCGGTGATGAGGATGAAATGATGAGAGGGCAACACAACACCCAGTCCACGGGCGGAGAAAACCTCCAACCCCTCCGAGAATTAAACCCGGGCCCGCTGCATGGGAGGCAAGCACGTTACTACTTTTTTTTTTAAATCCTATTTTGTTCGTTATTGGTCGTTGTATTTGCTCGAGGCAGACGTCCCATGACGCTTGTTTAAGTTCGTCGATCCGGAGCGGTGACCGAGCGGTTCTAGGCGCTTCAATCCGGAGCCGCGCGACTGCTACGGACGCAGGTTCGAATCCTGCATCGCGCATGGATGTGTGTGATGTCCTTAGGTTAGTTAGGTTTAAGTAGTTCTAAGTTCTAGCGGACTGATGACCTCAGATGTTAAGTCCCACAGTGCTCAGACCCATTTGAACCATTTTTAAGTTCATCGTTGATCCATTCACTCAGGGTTTTATTATTATTATTACAGAGGGCAGTTATCCCTCTGACCGAACACGCTGAGCTACCGTGCCGGCTATGCAGCACTCTCCAGTTTAGAAAAAACCACAGTCCTGTTGTGCCCAGCTATTCGTATCTGTCCCGCTTTCCTCTAAATGCCGATCTGTCTCCTTACCCTTACGCACTTCGCCTAGCGTTCCCATTATCTTGATCAGAGCAGAATGCTTAAGTCTAACATTTCTCAGCTTGTACCTGCAGCAGTCAGAGCTCCTGTGGCATTTCCTGAAACCTGCAATCTCGTTTCCCTGCGTACTTTATACAACGTTAAGTTTCAAAAGTTAGTGTCATAGACATCTTGGCAAACAATGTACACAACAGAGCAGAGATTAAACTGTATAAATCAACATTGACGTTAGAGAAAGGTGGGGCGCTCTCTTTGTAACTACTCATCTCTGAAATAATGATGTATGGCGAATGCCGTTCATAACATTAAAGAGCTCAATCACCTTTGAACACATCAGAATACACGAAAAGAACTAAGACAAAGATAAATCGGAAATTGAAACAAAAGCCAATAATATTAAATTTGAAAAGCTAGATTTTTATGTGATTCACATATTTTCTGGCTGAAGACTGGTAAACAAACATGACTGTCGCAACAACAAGAGGACGAGCGCACATCGAATACCGTCTACGTATTACTCCTGTAACGTCACGTAAGCGAGGAAAAAAAGGTTGCGGGAAATGGAGCGCTTAGTAAATGGAACACGGAGGTATCAGGGGCTTTACCCGTTTATCAATCTGTAACGTACAATAAACTTTCATCTGTATTGTCAAATGCAGTAATTTGTAGACTTCAAAGCGCCGGCAATCCTCAGCGCTGGGAACGCTCGGTAATTTGTTTTTGTCAGGCCCGATAAAATATGGCACATGATGCATGACGTCACCACATTACGCGAAACACTGCACCCCCGAGATTACTTTGTCACGCACCGCTGTCAGATACGATTCGAAAACAGTGGACGCATTTTCAGAGCAACGTCCCCCTTTTTTTCTCTCCTCCTTTACATACCGAAAAACATTCCACAATATTTCGTTTCGCTCCGGCGTTTCGAAACCGTATCTTATACAAATATGACCGACGGAAACTTTTTTTGGCGTTTTTACCACTTTTTTTTAGAGATTTTGTTTTCGTTGCATCGAAGTGCTACAGTGTGCCAGAAATATCTTCTCGATCTGGTGATGAAATAGTGTCACCGATAAAGTAATATACCATAGAGCACAGCTTGAGAATCTAAAAAAAGCTGAAGCATGTTAGCTTTTGCATCCTTTACAACTAGATGTAATACAAAGCTTACAGTATAAACTCCACCAAAGAGACTTGTAGAACACGTATTGAAGAGCGTATGGGCACACATCAGCAAGTCACGTTTTGGTTGTTAACGTAAAAGGGACACACTCTTCTATTCCAGCTGGCAAACGAAGTGTAGGGTAAATAACTATACACAAACTACAACAAGGACTGCACACAAGCTACAGAGAGCATAGTCAATCGTCCGCACACCATACGTATCCAGAAGATAGTGGACACAAAGGAAAACAGTATTATTATGCGATTGCTATAATGATAGATCAGGATATTTTGGTGCTTGTTACTTAACTGAATTCAAGGACAATACTTAATATTTCATGACAATAACAGCAAAAAAAAACTAATTGTCGTTCTACAACATTCTAATGGAAAATCGTTACGGTATTTCCGTAGCTGATGCATATTTTGTTTAAAACATTTAAAGGCCTTGTAGTTCGTTCAACATTGGGACTCATATGTCTTTCCCATTTATATAATATCTTCCCTCAGATCCCATTTCTTCACCAGACCGAATTGTGTAAACCACGAGGGTAGATCTTACACGCGAGAATGCGTGATCTTGAAGAACTTTTATTAATGAATCTATGTTAAAGAGTTTGTAGGTGAATTTGACGGTACCTCCAAAATCACTCACCACCAGTCAACGGTATTTGTGGGATTTGTTTTTGGTGCTACCGTTGATTCAAATGGCTCTGAGCACTATGGAACTTAACATCTATGGTCATCAGTTCAAATGGTTCAAATGGTTCAAATGGCTCTGAGCACTATGGGACTTAAACATCTGTGGTCATCAGTCCCCTAGAACTTAGAACTACTTAAACCTAACTAACCTAAGGACATCATACAACACCCAGTCATCACGAGGCAGAGAAAATCCCTGACCCCGCCGGGAATCGAACCCGGGAACCCGGGCGAGGGAAGCGAGAACGCTACCGCACGACCACGAGCTGCGGACTACCGTTGATTCACCCGTTGTGCACCATTATGGTTGTGCTGTGATAACTGTTGTGCCTGTTGTTTCAAATGATCGCTAACACGTCTCTTTCGGATCAATATATTTTACAAAGAAAAAAATTCAAAAAGTTTTACGAATGTTCTCGGTGTTAACGGATATTCTCGAATGTTCTAGAATTTTCTCGAATGTTCTGGAATACAACTTGGAAACGGCACATTTCGAATTGATCCACACTTCGACAAAATTGTCGTAAATGGTGGGTGATGCAGCATAGTAAAGACATAGAACAACTCATCGAAAAAGCATATACGCTTTTAGAGACAAATTACGTAAAAACAAAAAACTTCTGTGAGAGAACTACTTGAATTACAAGAGATTATGTAGTTCAAACAAATCAGCGAATAAGGAAAATGTTACCAGGGGAAGAAAAAATATTTAAATCCATTGAGAGAATGGTAAATCAAGACGAAAGCGTAAACTTCCCTACAGAATTCCTAAATTCATTCAAATGTTCCTACCAGTGCAATAGTTACCACACTGGACTTGAATTCGTGAGGATAACGGTTCAAATCCGTGTCCGGTCATGCAGCTTTAGGTTTTCCGCGATTCCTCTAAATTACTCCTGGCAAATGCCAGGATGCTTCCTTAGAAAGGGCACGAGCTATTTACTTCCCCATCTTTGAAATAGTCTGAGCTTGTGCTACGTCTATAATGACCTCATTGTCGGTAGAACGTTAAATCACCATCTTATTTCCTTCCTTCCTTCAAACTGCCTCGGGGTGGGCTCCGAAAAAGCTATTAAAGAAAACATAGAAGGAGAAATATTAACTGGAAAAGCAAAAGGCAAGTAGTATTTATTTCACGAATTCCACTCACTTCAACTAACTTACCATTCAGGTTTAAAAGATTCCGCTTTACGGTTAGATCAGCGTACAGCATGAGTATCAACACGCGCAAGCGCAGACATTCTGAGAATCGTGATTCTCGCACGGACAGCTAGCGTAGCGTACTTGGCAACCACAAAACGTACGTATTTGCACCCGAAAGCAAAACAGAAACGTAGCTTATAAGAATACACTGTTTTTGCACCCGAAAGCAAACCAGAAATATAGCTTGTAGGCTAATCTGCTGAAGCATAGGTATCAGATTCACCTTCCTATTCTCATGATTCGTCATTCATGGGGACATTTGTAATGGCACGACAATTATCTGCAAGCAAGCTGGAGTATTGCTGTCAATAATTAAAGACGAAAGATAATAAACATAAACAAATGAAAGTTAAAAATGGTTTTGAATAAGTGTTAATTATTAATACTGTTAACGATTAATAGTGAGACGTTTATACTGATCGTACGGTCGAAACAGACTTGCGGCATTTGATGATTGCTAATCTTTCGAGCGATAACCGTTCAGATGTCTTATATTTTCTCCCAATGTTATTTCGTTCTTTTTCGACTGAACTGTACGCAATTTCATACTCGCCCTAGTGCTGGTTTGTGATGTACTTCTGCGGCGCAGTGTGTATCTTCTTGAAACAGCTGACAACTTACTGCTCTTTTATAGTACAGCACTTCAATCGTGCTGGACGTTTGTTACGGAATGTTTTCCCTCGTCCAAACTCAGTACCAAAGCATACACGCTTCACATAAAAACAACTATGGGTAACTGTGAACGCACAGGAGAGCGATCAGGAATTGTGTCGCATTGAATCCCCTGTGTATGCGACAAGCGACAACAAAAGTTCATTCCTGGAATGTAGCGCACTCGATCTACAGCAATCCCGCTTCCACTTTCCGAGGACACTGCCTGCACGTTCTGTGCTGGAACTTACACATTATTTACCGAAGCGTTTCAGTGTAATTACTACAGAACAAAGATAACACGGGCGGGGAAGCAGTCGGCGGTAACATTTCACTATGTCAATGTTTGCCTCAAGAATGACATTAATATTCATCAGCCGCTGGCTATGCTGTCGCGATGGAAACAGCTGTCTGCCCTTATTTATGGATGCCGCACTGAAAAAGGAGAAGAAGACGAAGAGGAACAGATGCCTCCCCCAAAGTATCGCAAACAGATTTCCTAATCTGTGAGCCTCGACAGATTTTAATGTATTCGCTATCCATTTGTGCGCTAACTTGCACTAATACCGTATCTCCCTGCCCGTAGGCGGCTATTAAGCTATAACATATCCAATAAATTTGACTTATTGGAAATGAATATATCGAAGAGTAATCGAGTTTAGCTGCATCGTTGTTTTACAGATATTCATTGGTTCAACATGCCACGATGAAAATTTTTTTCTGTTGGTTGTTAGACAGAACAAGGACAGGAGGCATAAAAACTATCGATGATACCTAATACGAATAGGTAAAACACGTTTGGTTGAAACAAATAAAAATATTCGGTTTCAAAAGACTGGTAGTTAATATTTGTTCTTATCTACACGGCAAACATTTTTAATTTACAGGTTTCTCTCTTCCTCCTCCTTCTTCTTCCCTTCTCCTCTTTTTCTTCTGCTTCTTATTCAGAATTTCTTCACTTTTTTATCAATGCTTCTTCCTGCTTTCTTGTGACCCGGCGTTCTTGTCGTTTGTAATTTGTTTTTCATGGAATCTACTGAAGCACAAAAATTCTTTATATCAAATTTCCTTTGGTTCAACACGGGTTTTGTTCACAGCTATTTTTATTTCCTCACCTGATTTTGAGCCAGCTTTTAAACCTGGTAATTTTATTAAAAATTTTTGATGACCTCGTCTCATTCGTCCTTCTAATGTGTCCATATAATTTCAATCTTTTCTAGAGTATGTTTTTTTTTATATATTTCCATCTGTCTGTTCATATTTTCTTTTCTTTTCTTGCATGCTCTATAATTTCCTTATTCCAGCCCTGAAACTCGACTTTAGATTGGTTTTTTTTCTACCTTTTGCACCTGTAATTCACCAATTTACTCTTTCTTTTGCAATTTCAGGAATGCTGTGTTCTAGATTACTTTTATCTTGACTATTGTGTGTATAATACCTTCGCTCTGTAGGCATTGTCTTCTTGTTGTACCTTTGCAGCTTTAATTTACATTCTGCTTCCATCTTACTACTTTTTCCATTACTTGTCTCTTTAGGATGCCTATTAGACTATATTCCTCACGACATTTAAATTTGTCTACTCTCTTTATTATTGCAAAACCTCGTTTGCTGATGCTTCCGTTTTTCCTCTTGATAGAGGTTAACGTTAATATTTTCTGGGCAGCACCTTCGCCGTATAAGTGGTAAATGAGGAAATACACCAAAATACAGTAGAGATTATCTAATCTATAAAATTATCGCCAGAAGTAATAATTATTAGTAACTATTGTTAGGAATAAAAAATATTACTCCAGTCGCATCCTGCTTTACTCTCTACACCTAGGTCAGTCCCTTCATGCTTTTTCAGTAAGTGCCGTGTCTGCTAACAAATTGTTTTTTCATTAAATCCCTGGATTCTGTGGCTCTACTTGTCCTACTCACTGTGATGCGTATAGCACCTCTCATTTTGGCTACTGTTCTACCTCTTTACTACTTACACAAAACTTTATGGTGTTCAGAGAAGATAAAGAAACACTTCGTTATGTGGCTAAAACGTCACAGGTACACCGTTTCACCGCTAGAAGCCTATTAAGGTTTTGACGTTAAAAATACTCAGTGACAATGACAAAACTTCCATATCAGTGATTACTGTTGCTGACATCTTCATATGCTCAAATCAACCAAGTGTGTCTCAAATAATAATTGCAGTTTGAGATACCGTAATTTTCTGCGACGAGCGTGTTAGGGAGAAGATACCACCCAATCAGAGTGACGGATACCCTTTCTGACAGTAAGAGGTAATTCTCTTGCAAATCAAAATTCCTTTGTCAACATATTGTCTATGGAGCAGTCAAAGCAACTGTGGACGTTGGCTTAAGAGATGCCCAACATTAAAGCCCGTCAAAGATCCCTGGCAGGGAAACGGTGCGCCTGTGTCATTTTTGTCACACGAAATAAGTGTTCTTTAATCTCCTCTGAACACTGTAAATAACGAATGCATAAATAAGTAAATCTAATCACTCAAAAGTATTGTACACTTAATTTTTTTACACCCAGTGTGTATCAGTTGTCCATGTTCAGTCTACTTGCATTTTATACAAATATTACAAGCAACACAAAAATATACACTCCTGGAAATTGAAATAAGAACACCGTGAATTCATTGTCCCAGGAAGGGGAAACTTTATTGACTCATTCCTGGGGTCAGATTCATCACATGATCACACTGACAGAACCACAGGCACATAGACATAGGCAACAGAGCATGCACAATGTCGGCACTAGTACAGTGTATATCCACCTTTCGCAGCAATGCAGGCTGCTATTCTCCCATGGAGACGATCGTAGAGATTCTGGATGTAGTCCTGTGGAACGGCTTGCCATGCCATTTCCACCTGGCGCCTCAGTTGGACCAGCGTTCGTGCTGGACGTGCAGACCGCGTGAGACGACGCTTCATCCAGTCCCAAACATGCTCAATGGGGGACAGATCCGGAGATCTTGCTGGCCAGGGTAGTTGACTTACACCTTCTAGAGCACGTTGGGTGGCACGGGATACATGCGGACGTGCATTGTCCTGTTGGAACAGCAAGTTCCCTTGCCGGTCTAGGAATGGTAGAACGATGGGTTCGATGACGGTTTGGATGTACCGTGCACTATTCAGTGTCCCCTCGACGATCACCAGTGGTGTACGGCCAGTGTAGGAGATCGCTCCCCACACCATGATGCCGGGTGTTGGCCCTGTGTGCCTCGGTCGTATGCAGTCCTGATTGTGGCGATCACCTGCACGGCGCCAAACACGCATACGACCATCATTGGAACCAAGGCAGAAGCGACTCTCATCGCTGAAGACGACACGTCTCCATTCGTCCCTCCATTCACGCCTGTCGCGACACCACTGGAGGCGGGCTGCACGATGTTGGGGCGTGAGCGGAAGACGGCCTAACGGTGTGCGGGACCGTAGCCCAGCTTCATGGAGACGGTTGCGAATGGTCCTCGCCGATACCCCAGGAGCAACAGTGTCCCTAATTTGCTGGGAAGTGGCGGTGCGGTCCCCTACGGCACTGCGTAGGATCCTACGGTCTTGGCGTGCATCCGTGCGTCGCTGCGGTCCGGTCCCAGGTCGACGGGTACGTGCACCTTCCGCCGACCACTGGCGACAACATCGATGTACTGTGGAGACCTCACGCCCCACGTGTTGAGCAATTCGGCGGTACGTCCACCCGGCCTCCCGCATGCCCACTATACGCCCTCGCTCAAAGTCCGTCAACTGCACATACGGTTCACGTCCACGCTGTCGCGGCATGCTACCAGTGGTAAAGACTGCGATGGAGCTCCGTATGCCACGGCAAACTGGCTGACACTGACGGCGGCGGTGCACAAATGCTGCGCAGCTAGCGCCATTCGACGGCCAACACCGCGGTTCCTGGTGTGTCCGCTGTGCCGTGCGTGTGATCATTGCTTGTACAGCCCTCTCGCAGTGTCCGGAGCAAGTATGGTGGGTCTGACACACCGGTGTCAATGTGTTCTTTTTTCCATTTCCAGGAGTGTATTTTTCACTCTCATGTGTCTGCAGTACTTTAATAGTACTGTCCTAGTAGCCAATGTGATAATTAACAGTGATGAGGTGCACATTTACATCTACATATATACTCCGCTAGCACTATTCGCGCCGAAGTCATATTCCCCTCTCCCTCCGCCCCCCCCCCCCCCACCCCCTCTTTTGTTCCACTCGCGGATCACGCGAGGGAAAAACGACTGTCTAATTTCACTTATCTTTGAATGGTGATCATTGCGGGATATGAAAGTTGGTGGTAATAATGTATACTCTACATCCTCGGCGAAGATCGGATTTTGGAATTTATTGAGCAGCCCCTTCCGTTTAGCCCGTCGTCTATCTGCAAGTGTGTCCCACTTCAAACTTTCTATGAGATTTGTAATTCTCTCTTCTTCGGACCTTCTCAATCTCTTGAATCAGACCCAACTGATAAGGGTCCCATACAGATGAACAATACTCCAGGACTGGACGAACTAAAGTATTGTACGCAATTTCCTTTGTTGAAGGGCTGCATCGCTTCAGGATTCTACCAATAAACCGCAATCTAGCGTTCGCCTTATCCGTTACTTGTGTAATCTGATCGT
Source organism: Schistocerca nitens (assembly GCF_023898315.1). Classification (NCBI taxonomy): domain Eukaryota; kingdom Metazoa; phylum Arthropoda; class Insecta; order Orthoptera; family Acrididae; genus Schistocerca; species Schistocerca nitens. The sequence goes on from NC_064614.1 coordinate 1,090,508,922, forward strand.
TCCATTTGAGATTATTCCGAACAGTCACGCCCAGATGCTTGACGGATGTTACCGCTTCCAAAACCGAGCATTTATTTTATGCTTGTACATTAATGGGGATTTTCGCTTTGTTATACGCATTACGTTACACTGCCAGTCATTCATTACACCTCGCATTTATTTTCTGCACATCCTCTTTGATTTGTTCACAACTTTCGAGTGATACGTTTAAGACCTATATGCCCCATAACATACCTAATGGTTCTTCTTGGACTCAAGGTCTTCATCTCGTCCTACAACAGCAACAGTGGACAGTGGACATTGTAATGTGTTAATACCACGTATGTACACGGATCAGTCACATTAATCTGAGCACCGCCTAGGTTCACGTCATCTTGCAACAACCACTCAGACGGCAGATGGCAGCACTAACATTGGAGAGTATACAAACACTGTCGGGGGGACGTGGAAAACAGTGCAATCGTTTTCGTAATGCGGAAACGGAGCGATTTATCTGACGTCCGGAAGGGCATGATCATTGGCTTTTGGGCCAAGGGCTGAAGCATTTCCGAAACGGCTAAGTTTGTAAACTGCTCGCGTGCCGCCATAGTTAAAGTACGAGGTGCGGCTAGAAAAAAACCGGACTGATGCTGGAGAAAACATTTATTTACAATTATTTACAATTTCATGTTATCTCCTTCAATGTACTCTCCTCCTCGGTCTCTACACCGCTCCATATGAATTTTCCACTGTTCATAGCAATGCTGCAGATCATTTTCGGTAAGTCCATACATTACTTCCGTCGCTTTTTCTTTTACTGCTTCAACAGTCTCAAATATAGTTCCTTTCAAAGCTGACTTGACTTTAGGGAAAAGAAAAAAGTCACAGGGGGCCAAATCAGGTGAGTAGGGTGGATGATCTAAGATGGGAATGTTGTGTTTTGCCAAAAACGTCTTCACTGACAACGCACTGTGAGCTGGGGCATTGTCTTGGTGAAGGATCCATGACTTTTTTCTCCACAAATCGTTCCGTTTTCTCCGTACTCGCTCACGTAGGGTAGCCAGGACGCTAATGTAGTAATGCTGATTCACTGTTTGTCCCTCTGGTACCCAATCAATGTGCACAATCCCTTTGATGTCAAAAAAAAAACAATCATCATTGCCTTGAATTTCGATTTTGACATTCGTGCTTTTTTTTGTCGGGGAGAACCAGGAGTTTTCCAATGCATCGATTGGCGTTTAGTTTCGGGGTCGTAAGTAAAAAACCACGATTCATCGCAAGTAATAACATTTTGTAAGAAGGTGGGATCACTTTCAATGTTTTCCAGGATGTCAGAACAAATCATTCTTCGGCGTTCCTTCTGTTCAATTGTGAGACACTTTGGAACCATTTTTGAACACACTTTGTTCATGTTGAAACTTTCATGAAGAATCTGCCTAACACTTTCCTTGTCAACTCCTGTTAACTCAGACACTGCTCTGATTGTTAAACGGCGATCTTGTCGAACAAGTTTACCGATTTTTTCAATGTTTGCATCAGTTTTTGCTGACAATGGTCTGCCAGTGCGAGTGTCATCACTGGTGTCTTCGCGGCCATCTTTAAATCGTTTAAACCACTCAAACACTTGTGTTCGCGATAAACAATCATCGCCGTACACTTGTTGTAACATTACAAACGTTTCACTTGCAGATTTTCCTAGTTTGAAACAAAATTTGATGTTAACACGCTGTTCTTTCTGTACACTCAACATTTTCCGACGCACAGACAAAACGTCAACAACTTAAAACAGACGCCACGGGCAGACTGAGTGCAGGAGGCAGATGAAACTCGAGCAGTAGGCGGAGCGAGAGTCACGTGACAGGCCACGCGACTTTCAGCCTTATTGCATTCGTTTTATTGTTTCACCAGTACTAGTCCGGTTTTTTTCTAGCCACACCTCGTATACCGTGCATGGCAAAATGACCCTATCCAAAACGGGTGCCGAGGCAAATGTGGTGTACCACGGGCCATAGATAACAGTGATGAACGATGGCTGGGGAGGTGTGTACGGGTGCATAGAAGTGCAGCTGTTGAGCAACTGGCCGCCCACAGGAACCACGGGGCCTCCAGCAGTGTCTCCTCAACGGCCGTTCAGCGAACGTTGCCGTGTATGGGCCTCCGCAGCAGGAGCCTGGCTCGTACGCCCTTGCTGACGGCCATTCGTCGGCAACGGAGGCTATAATTTGCACTCCACTACCGCAACTGGACGTCCACTGGTGGCGACAGGCGGCCTTTTAAAGATGAATCACGTTTTGTGCTCCATAGGAGAGATGGCCATTGGCGTGTGCGGCGTGAAACGTCTGAAGGCAAACATCCTGTAGCAATCGGCGGTATGGTCCACGCCACAGCGCGTTCCCTAGGTGATATCATCATTCTGGAAGGCACAACGGATCAACAGAAGCATGTGTCTATAGTTGGGCACTTTATCCACCGCTACAAGCAGTTTGATTTTCGTCGTCGTGATATCTACCAGCAGGATAATGCAACGAATCACACAGCTCGTAATGTACGCGCGTGGCTTGAAGTGCACCAAGATGAGTTTACCGTACTCCCCTGGCCACCGAACTGCCCGGATTTCAACCCAGTCGAGACTCTGTGGGACCACCTAAATCGGGCTGTTCGCCCCATAGATCCTCAACCGCGAAATCAAGCACAGCACTGGAGTCGGCAACGTTCTACATCCCTGTCGGTACCTTCCAGAACCTCGTCTTCTCTCTTCCTGTGCACGTCGCAGCGGTCCTGACTGCAAATGTTGATTATTCAGGCTTTTGACAGGTGGTCACATTAATGCGTCTGGACAATATATTATCACGCGCAAGAGAAAAATGAAAATTTCGTACGGCATTGTTAGCTGGGAGAGACCGAGGGGTAGGTTGAGCTTCCCAATCAGAAAAAGGTTATCCCCCTCTGCGCAAGGTGGTCCTTTTCCTTGTAATGTGTGAGGGTTGTGTCTTAAGCGTACATGTAGAATGTAAGTGACTGTACGAGCTGTCTGTATGAGACCCTGCGGAGAAGTTTGAAATTTAATCCAGGACTCCGACGCAGTCTGACAATCAATAACTTGAGGCCACCGCCTAAGTCTCGCACACACACACACACACACACACACACACACACACACACACACACACGCACAATCATAGGAGACCGCTAAAAACCTGATAGTGAAGCTACACTCATACTTTGTTTTTTTATTAATTATATAAGTGATAGCTGGGATCTTTGGTTGTAAACAGAGAGTTACATAAAACATTATGGTTATTTGTGTATTGTGTATTAAACCATGGACCTACAAACGAGGGAGAGGCTTCGTCCCGCCATAGCCCTCAGTGGTTCACAACCTCACAACTGGCCTCAGCAGTCCACCCACCCCACCGCCGCCCCACACTGAATCCAGGGTTATTGTGCGGTTCGGCCCCCAGTGGACCCTCCCGGAAATGTCTCATATCAGACGAATGTAACGCCAAATGTTTGCATGGTAGAGTAATTATGGTGTACGCGTATGTGGTTGGTTGGTTGGTTGGTTGGTTTGAGGGAAGGAGACCAGACAGCGAGGTCATCAGTCTCATCGGATTAGGGAAGGACGGGGAAGGAAGTCGGCCGTGCCCTTTGAAAGGAACCATCCCGGCATTTGCCTGGAGCGATTTAGGGAAATCACGGAAAACCTGAATCAGGATGGCCGGACGCGGGATTGAACCGTCGTCCTCCCGAATGCGAGTCCAGTGTCTAACCACTGCGCCACCTCGCTCGGTCGCGTATGTGGAGACTGTGTTTGCGCAGCAATCGCCGACATAGTGTAACTCAGGTGGAATAAGGGGAACCAGCCCGCATTCGCCGAGGCAGATGGAATACCGCCTTAAAAAGCATCCACAGGCTGGCCGGCACACCGGACATCGACACTAATACGCCGGGCGGATACGTGCTGGGGACCGGCACGCCTTCCCGTTCTGGAAGCAGCTCGTTAGACCGCGCGGCTAGCCGGACAGACATGGTTATTAGTAGTAAAGCACTACCCCTGGCGGGCGTGGAAACCCGCTGTCTGTGAGCTCAGGAGTTGAGGAAGTGATGCGTAGAAATTAACTGTTATAGTATCAACTACAGAAAGAAAATTCAACATTGTACATTTCTACAGCTTCAACACCGGCAGTTTTTTATCAGTTAGGCGGAAGACTGTATTGCAAAACATAAAGAATAATTGAAGAAATAGCGAGTTAATTCACTACCGAAAGACAGTGAAACCGTGGTGCAACGCGCCCTCGATATACATGGTTAGTAGAAAATAGGTAGTTCTTCCTGAACGCGCGAGGTGTAGCCGTTCCAGATTCTGAATATGAAAAATTAAATTTTTTGAATTTTTTAAATATTTTATTATTATATACAAACTAAGATAGAACAATGTGACAAACAACTGTTACATAACTTAACTGAACAAATATGGGATGATTTCAAACAGTGCCACAGAGCATGAAATGTCGTTTTTTGTGAAAGGGAAAAAGCAGTTCCTTTCTGGAGAAAGGCATTGTGCTACTTGGCAGAGAGTAAGTGTCCATCCTATTCTGCGCGGTTCCTTCTTCGTGCTACAGTGTATATAGCATTTTGAGGAGCCATGTATTGCCAGATGCTTTGCTGCTATGTACTCGAACAATATTTTCAAAATCTTTTTGCTAAGGGTTCTGATAATTTATTTGTGCGGCCGAGACTTCTTTTGTAACCATTGTTCCCTACCAGGCCTATTGCAATGTGTCTTCAAAAATCTTTAAGCATTTACTTCCGATGGATAAGTTAGTCGAAATAGAATAAATGCACTCTCAACAGAAACAGCACTCATGCACCAGAAAATTCTTATCCACAACCTTCCGGATTTACTATAAATTGCATAAAAGTTGTTTACCATGTCTGCGTTATCTACACATCCCATACATAAATTGCTTGATTTTAAAATTTTTAGACAAAATACTTTTGAAGTTGTGCCATCATTCTCTCGCCAAGAATCGAGGTCTTCAGCTATACCGCTATGGTCGCAGGTTCGAATCCTGCCTCGGGCACGGATGTGTGTGATGTCCTTGGGTTAGTTAGGTTTAAGTAGTTCTAAGTTCTAGGGGACTGATGACCTCAGCAGTTAAGTCCCATAGCTCTCAGAGACATTTGAACCATTTTTTTCTTCAGCTGTACAATATCTTCATTATTACTGCTGCTATCAGTGTCTTATGTCGGCATCAGAAGGAATCTCTTCCCAAAGGCATGCCAAAAATTCCTCGTCCTTTATTCTCCGTGTGTACATCATAAGAAAATTGAAGCACAGGAATTGGTATCACAGCTACCAATGTTGTCGTTATAGCTGCGGAGGTTTCAGACGGAACCACCGCAATGATGACAAAAATAAATATATAAATTTAATTATCATCTCAATACACACAGTATCAATTTGAGCAGGACAGTACTCTATACGCGATATATGCCTGGTAGAGATGAATTAAGTCACGATGTGAAAACAAAAACAGTAGTACACATCATACAAAATTTGCTCCTACATTTGTTCTTCTATCTGCTAAAATTAGAAACAAATTAAGTAGTTGGAGCAACAGTCACTAGAGCGGGGCACCTACTGGGCGCCACTGCGCACACGTCACGAAATGAGAAAATCACAGTTGCTTTCAAACGCTACCGCTTTATCTGAAAGGGATAGAGCATCAAAAATGGTTCAAATGGCTCTGAGTACTATGGGACTCAACATCTGAGGTCATCAGTCCCCTAGACTTAGAACTACTTAAACCTAAAGACGTCACACACATCCATGCCCGAGGCAGGACTCGAACCCGCGACCGTAGCAGCAGCGCGGTTCCGAACTGGAGCGCCTAGAACCGCACGGCCACCGAGGCCGGCGATAGAGCATCGCAGTGGGACAAGTGCCTTTGGGGTAATGCACACCAAGAGTCTGTCCGTTGAAAGAGCAGAGGACATGCATATGCATGGCAAAACAAAAAGCTTCAGATACGTTTATATTATGTTTTTGAGCTTCAGTCTGCAATGAATAAACATTATTTTGTGTGCGAGACCACTCCATGCAGCGGAACTGCAACTGAATGTTTCGTACAAAAAGCTGAGCGACACGGTTCCTTCGCTCGTGCGGATTTTTGGCTAACAGGTTTGGGTTTCAGAAGCTGCCGTACACTCTGGTCAGTTTGAGGCGGCTGTTTCTTGATAATGATGATTGGCTGCGAGACATATTAATGCTAATACAGATCCTATGTAACTTAACGGCACGACAATATCTGTTACGGAACATGTGGCAAATGATACTGACGTAAAGTTGTGATGCTTTCACAAATTAGAGAAAAACTGAAGCTCACATTTCCATTGAAAAAGCAAAAACCGGCGCTATACCTAATAACTTTACAAAGTCAGCACGGTACGTCATCAATTTCACGAACAAGAGAGACAGAGGAAAGCATTTTTTAAATTTTTTTCCACATAATTACATACAATTTATTGATGAAATTAAGTACTTTAAATGTTATTGCAATGAATTGTACCTGTGATGTGTGTGTAATATAACAGGCCTACTCAAATGCCCTTCACGACACTGCAGACCACCAAGTGTTTGAAGTCCATAAACGAAACTGTTTTTTCAGACTTAGTAGTCAGTATCGTCACAATCTAGTTATTCAGTGTATTACGTCGATCAAACATTCGACGTTGTTTGCGAATAATCTCTGCACAACATTCACCACATTCGTAGTAAGTTTTCACTACGACAGCCCGCTGTTCAGCCATGAGGCACTCCACTACTAAACGGAAACAAAACAGAAGAAAACCGTGCCACGTTCTGTGCTGCCAACGTAGTAGGCCAGAAATGGATGGCATTCCAAACATTAGCTTTCACAGTTTCGTGCTCACTTTTAGTGATATGATACATTATACAAGAAGGAAATAGATTTTTAAGTTTTACTTATATCTGGTACCAACAGAAGTTGCATGCTACGAGTATAGCGTTAATAAAGGCTTTAAATGCCAATTAGGATTGAGCGTGACTGTTCTGAATGTGAAGTGGAATATTATATTACAGTAACCACTCATTTATACTATATTTTCCATGAAGCGTTTATGAGATTGTACGTCCATCATTCGGTGGATTTTTGTGAATTAAGAAGACACGGAAGTACTAGTTTCTCTTTAGGACTTATTTGGTGAAGTGTGGCACTGTCGGGCATAGTTCAAAGCGATGTGGATATTTTCACTGCGTATGTGAAACTTACATAAATGCAAATGCTTCTCTGTGGCCAGTCACCTTTTCCAGTCCTGTTTGTATCACGTAATCGCATGTATTCGCTATAACAAGGTGAACTAAACAAAGATGGCATTTTAGGAGCTAACGACGACAACAGTGGAATATCTTTAAGTACTATATAATGTTGATATTGTGTGTGTGTGTGTGTGTGTGTGTGTGTGTGTGTGTGTGTGTGTGTGTGTGTGTGTGCGTGCGTGCGTGAGAGAGAGAGAGAGAGAGAGAGAGAGAGAGAGAGAGAGAGACAGAGAGAAAGAGAGACAGAAATCATACACGTAATACCTCCACGCTTTATTAACTAAAATAAATCACCTGATGATTGACGTATAGTCATCCGAACCCTCTGTGGAAAGCATAATAAAAGCCACTGATATAGTAATTTCTACTTTAAATTGACATTCGATTAGGCATCAGGTTTAAATCGCTCAATCTCGTATTTAATTAGGAAATAAACAACTATTCCCTTGGATAAAGATATTTCTTATCCTGCTTCAAGGACTGGTAATATGTGTAAGCAACTAAAAGATAATTAATTTTGCCTAACGTATGTTACTACCTTGTCTCTAAAGTTGCTCCAGTTATTAAAATGCTGTTGCACTGCTTCTTGTAACTGAAATTACTGTATGTGTGATGCTGTGTTGTGAACAGTACCCTGTTGTTCTCGTGAGAATAATATGCAGCAGTAGGATGACACGGAAAAAATTGCTCTGATTCATGATTTCTGATTGAAGAGATGCAACACCTATGGCAGAAATTATTTTCAAATGGTTGAATAAACGAGTTTATTTTACAAACTTTGTACATGGAGCTACACAAAGGAAACAAACTTGAAGACAATTTTATGGAAAAGAAAAAGGGTATAGATGAGTATGACATGAGAGATGTGATACAGCAAAAGAATTTGACAGAGATCTGAAAGACCTAAACGCACGTTATATGAACTGGGCAAAATACCATAAGACTTCAAGAAGAATGTAATAATCAAAACTGGAAAAAGACAGGTGCTGATGGCGTGAATATTACAGAGTTGTCGGTTTAATTAGTCAAGGTACAAAGTACTGGCACGAATTATTTACAGGACTCGTAATGTAGAAACACGCGAGGCGATACTGACTTTACGACGTACCCTAGAAGATACATTGAGAAAGTGGGCACCTACATTTATAGCATTTGTGGATTTAAAGAAAGCTTTTGACAACGTTGACAGGCAAAAACTCTATGGAATTGTGGAGGTATCAGGGGTAAAATACAGAGAGCAAATTTAATCTAGAACTTGCACAAAAGCCAGACTTTAGCTGTAATTGTGGAAAGACATGAGAGGAAAGCAGTGCTTGTGAAGGGAATGAGATAGAATCGTATCCTACCCTAATCGTATTGAATCTGTACATTCAGTAAGAAGAAAAGGAAGCAAAGGAGAAATTTGGAAATGGAAGGAAGAAATAAAAACTTTGATGTTTGTATATGACATGGTAATTCAGTCAGGGACGGCAAAGGAGTTGGAACAGTAGTTGAACGGAATTGGTAGTGTCTTGAAAATATGTTGTAGTATGAAGATGAAAAAAAAAAACTGTAGTAATGCGAGTGCAGTGTAATCAACTTAAATAAGGTGATACTGGGAGGTTAGATTGGGAAGACGCTTAAAGTTGCAGATGAGTTTTGCTATTTAGTCGGCAAAATAACTGACGATGACCGAAGTAGCGAAGGTATAAAATTTAGACTGACAACGACAAGAAAAGCGTTTCTGAACTAGAGAAATTTGTTAAAAACCAATATTTATACGTGGGGTGTAGCTACGTGTGGAAGTAAAATTTGGACGTTAAGCATTGAAGACAAGAAGATAATAAAAGCTTTTGAAATGCAGTACAACAGAAGAATGCCGAAGGTTAGAAGGATCATTAACGAAGAGGCACTGAATCAAATTGAGAATAAAAGAAATTTATGGCACAACTTGACTAAATGAAGGGACCGATTGATAGGCCGCGTCCTGAGGCATCAACGAAAAGAAAATTTAGTTATGAAGGCAAGTGTGTGTTGCACTACATTTCAAAAGCTTAAAGCATTATATTATTCTTTTTCACAATGCCACCTTGTCCAGTTTATTAGCCATTGCCAACCATTCACTTGCTGAGAGGCATGCTGGCTTCGCTACCATACTGTAGTCCATTACCTTTGTAGTTATTGATATGTGCATCAACTGTAATTTTTTAAGTTTTTTGATGTGTGTAGATCGTCTGAACTCGACGAGGTTGCTTGTGGATATACGCAAGTCCGTCGTATCTCATTGTATGTGGCTGAAATACGTGGCCATGCGTCTCTCAGATGATTATGTCCCTTCCGCATAATACACTCCTGGAAATTGAAATAAGAACACCGTGAATTCATTGTCCCAGGAAGGGGAAACTTTATTGACACATTCCTGGGGTCAGATACATCACATGATCACACTGACAGAACCACAGGCACATAGACACAGGCAACAGAGCATGCACAATGTCGGCACTAGTACAGTGTATATCCACCTTTCGCAGCAATGCAGGCTGCTATTCTCCCATGGAGACGATCGTAGAGATGCTGGATGTAGTCCTGTGGAACGGCTTGCCATGCCATTTCCACCTGGCGCCTCAGTTGGACCAGCGTTCGTGCTGGACGTGCAGACCGCGTGAGACGACGCTTCATCCAGTCCCAAACATGCTCAATGGGGGACAGATCCGGAGATCTTGCTGGCCAGGGTAGTTGACTTACACCTTCTAGAGCACGTTGGGTGGCACGGGATACATGCGGACGTGCATTGTCCTGTTGGAACAGCAAGTTCCCTTGCCGGTCTAGGAATGGTAGAACGATGGGTTCGATGACGGCTTGGATGTACCGTGCACTATTCAGTGTCCCCTCGATGATCACCAGTGGTGTACGGCCAGTGTAGGAGATCGCTCCCCACACCATGATGCCAGGTGTTGGCCCTGTGTGCCTCGGTCGTATGCAGTCCTGATTGTGGCGCTCACCTGCACGGCGCCAAACACGCATACGACCATCATTGGCACCAAGGCAGAAGCGACTCTCATCGCTGAAGACGACACGTCTCCATTCGTCCCTCCATTCACGCCTGTCGCGACACCACTGGAGGCGGGCTGCACGATGTTGGGGCGTGAGCGGAAGACGGCCTAACGGTGTGCGGGACCGTAGCCCAGCTTCATGGAGACGGTTGCGAATGGTCCTCGCCGATACCCCAGGAGCAACAGTGTCCCTAATTTGCTGGGAAGTGGCGGTGCGGTCCCCTACGGCACTGCGTAGGATCCTACGGTCTTGGCGTGCATCCGTGCGTCGCTGCGGTCCGGTCCCAGGTCGACGGGTACGTGCACCTTCCGCCGACCACTGGCGACAACATCGATGTACTGCACATACGGTTCACGTCCACGCTGTCGCGGCGTGATACCAGTGTTAAAGACTGCGATGGAGCTCCGTATGCCACGGCAAACTGGCTGACACTGACGGCGGCGGTGCACAAATGCTGCGCAGCTAGCGCTATTCGACGGCCAACACCGCGGTTCCTGGTGTGTCCGCTGTGCCGTGCGTGTGATCATTGCTTGTACAGCCCTCTCGCAGTGTCCGGAGCAAGTATGGTGGGTCTGACACACCGGTGTCAATGTGTTCTTTTTTCCATTTCCAGGAGTGTAGAAGCACTGATCATGGATTCACCGGACTCAGGATATGGATAAATGGCTGTAGCAGTGCAGAATGATGTGGTATCTGACAGGGCTTAGTGGTCGAATAATAACGCGCACGTTTTTCGAAGGATCACCATTTTTAATTCTAGTAATTGCTTTTGTGGTGGTTTACAAAACACGTTTACACAGTTACTTACCATCTATCTGCACCTTATGCAAATTGCAAAGATCCTACACTTGCGTATCGCGCAGAAAGAATGACAATTACATTTAACAAACTCTAATCAGTGCCACAATTTAAATGATAAGGCTTTATCAGCGGGGTCAACTCCCGACACGTAACCGCTCACCGCAACGCCCCTTAACGATTGCCGCTTTGTTACCTTGTCACACGGTAGGAAATTGCTTCCTTGTGTTTGGTTCTAGGCGCTTCAGCCCGGAACCACGCGGCTGCTACGGTCGCAGGTTCGAATCCCGCCTCGGGCATGGATGTGTGTGATGCAGTTAGGTTAGTTAGGTTTAAGTAGTTCTAAGTCTAGGGGACTGATGACCTCAGATGTTAAGTCCCAAGTGCTTAGAGCCATTTGAACCATTTTTGAACCTTGTGTTTGGGGCCTATCAGAGCCTTCCGTTTTGCCTTCTGAAGTCGAACAATGGCCGTCTTCCTACGTGGCTGATGTGTTACCATGTCACCAGGGACACTACGCTGGACGCTCTCAGTCCTCCAGTTTATTTACTCTCTCAACCCAGTAGCAACATACTGTGCAACATTACGTGATCTTAGGTATCACTCATTGAGCACCCCCTATTAACATAATCATTATTAGGGGTGAGTGTACACACATTGCAGCCCCCGCCATTCAGGTAACTTCTCGAATGGCACTTCGTTCCAGTCCTGCCATCACGGAAAAAATCTCTGGCAGTACCAGAGACCAAACACGTGTCCTCCACATGCAAGCCAGCCATGACTGCGGAATGGGGTAGTTGTTCAAATCGGAACGAAAAGAAGCGGTAACACAAGAAAAGTAAAACTAGTACCTCGGATAACGTTTCTGGGTTCTCGGAGCAGTTTTGTTTTATTGAGAGACAGGAACACCGTTTTGTCTTTCTCCTGTCGATGAATTTGTTTCTTCTGTTGTTCTCGAGCCGGATACAATTCCGGCGAACTCGGCACCAGTGCCGCCGTTTCCGGAGAGCTGCGGCATCAGTCGGGCCGATATCGGCTGTCGCAGTTCGGAAGCTGCGGGGGCGGCGTCAGCAGCGCGTTGGACGCACCTGCGACAGTAAACACGGCGCGCAGCTGCCAGCTGCCGGCGACGCCGCCTCCACAATACGCCGCCCCCGCCGATAACGCGGTGCTACACTTTTATGTCCGCGACGCCGGCGCCGGCACCCGCGCCGCCCCTCAAATATTAATACGGCCTTCCCGCGCCGCCGCCAGAATTACTTTCATTTCAGACGTGGCGTGCGGCCGCGGTTGGCAGCCTATGGTTTACGGCCGCGCCTTCCGCTCTGCCGGAGTTAATATCGGCGGCACCCGGCATTCTCCTATCGGCGCAGCTGACTGCCGCTCAAGTGTACCTGCCCGTTCGGGTCCTCCTCCGTTGTACCTGGACTCCAGCAGACGTATGTAACCGCATCGGACAAAAAGTTTGTTACGCGGAGATGTCACGCCACTGTTCTCGCCTCGGTCCTGCGCGAAACGGATGGAGGTTGCAGTAGTTATTCGGAGACGTATGCAGAGAATAGGCAAGCGTAGAGAGGTGCCTTAAAGCAGTCTTCGGGCTGAAGATCGCAACAGTGGTGTGTCGATAGAAAGTGCGTATCTCGCGATAACTCGTAGAGCTGGCAGATACACACAATTGTTGACAATATACCATTTCTGCAAGACACGCTACAAATTTTTCAGACTATGTCATATTCAGCTGAAGCTGAAAGTATCTAACCAAAATTGTATCCTTTTATTCTGTGAAAGTATCAGTGATAAGATTGTTCTAAATGAATTATTCAGCAAACCTGCGTCTGACTGCGTCTGTGAATTTGCTTCTTGCACTCCTCCATTTTGCCAGAAATGCAACATGTATTTCACTCAGCAATCAAGTTTAAGAGAATAATGCCGTTTGTGCAATGGCATTAAGATGGTACTGGAAAATTAACTTTCGGTCCTGATGTTTACTTGGTTCTTTCATTGGTGTGTAACTTTAGTTTACTACTCAATTTCATATTCAATACAAGCAAAGGATGTGGATTATGATTCAGGCTGTTAGATTTAAACACATCTCAATATATATATTGTTAAAATTTTAAGTCATACATAAAACGTACCATTTCAAACATTTTCGTAGCACGAATCACTCTTACAAAAATTTTTACAAAACGCCTACTGCGTCATACAAATCCTAACTCTGAACATTATCTAACAAAAACCAATTTGAAATGATTATATATCTTCTCTCGTTTACGTGGTGCTAAAGTTTGGTCGGGGACAGCGACCTACCTTAACGCTGTCACCACACGTCTGCTTCCTCCGGGAACCTACCTGCCACTCTCCTTTTTTTTTTTTTTTTTTTTTTTCACTGCGCGCGTCCGGCTCTCTTAACCATCAAAGATCCTCCTACTCAAAGATATTATACTCGTTCCACCTTGCGGATGGCATCTGCCAACTATTTTCTGGTGCTACCCTGATCAGACCTTAGCACTTACCTTTCAAAGCCACCCACTGATGACCAGATTCTGTAGAGAGCGGGCGGCCAAAATAACCGCCCTGGCTTGCGTACCATAGCGCTCAGCCTGCGTGCACACTTTCCCCATCACCCAGCCACGCTGTCAAATTAGGAGTGGAGCGGGGGGGGGGGGGGGGGGGAGTTAGAAGGGGATACTGCAAACGTGAAAAGCGCCGTATTTAGATGGGAACGCAGTCCTACTGCAGGCGAATTGGTTTCATATTTCTCAACAACGTAGATCACAAACAAAACAAATTTTCAGTATGTGCGCTGAAGACGTAATTTTCGCCTGATACAGACTGTCGCCATATGGACAGACGCAGACAATATCAAAGATTTTCACATTCAGGTTGCCATATATATTCTTTTTGATAATGGAAAAAAGATATTTTATCCATATACATGCAGGCGACAGAAGACATAGGATAGCTAAATGCACATATACAGATGACAGCAGTGTCGCGTAAGGTATAAAAGGGGCAGTGCTTTGGCGGAGGTGTGTACTCAGGTGATTCACGTAAAAAGGTTTCCATATGATTATGATCGCGTGATAGGAATTGTTAGACTGTGAATGTGAAATGGTAGATGGAGCTACACCCATGGGACATTCCATTTAAGAAATTGTTGGGGAATTCAATATCCCGAGATTCACAGTGTCAAGTGTGTGCCTCTCAGCACGTCAATGCAATGGCCGACGGCCTTCACTTAACGACCGAGGGCAGTGACGTTTGCGTAGAGTTAGCAGTGCTAACACACATGAAATAACCGCAAACGTCAATGTGGACGAAAGACGAAATTTTCTCACACTACAGCGGCGCTTTTCACTGAAACGGCAAACGGTCTCGAAAGCAGCTCGAAATCAGATTTAAGATAGCCAGTGTCTCCAGAACGTTTAACGTACTATTCTTGTAATTCTTTCAAGGGCACAATGAATTTTTCAAATCTCGCGTTTCTTTAACTCGAGTGAGTTAGGTAACTGTCAGAATGTGTTCCTTCTATAGCCCGATATTCTTTTTTAAATGCATCCCCATCAAATCAGAAATGACTTCAAAATGAGATTTTCACTCTGCAGCGGAGTGTGCGCTGATATGAGACTTCCCGGTACATTAAAGCTGTGTGCCGGACCGAGACTCGAACTCGGGACCTTTGCCTTTAGCGGTCAACTGCTCTGCCCGCGAAAGGCAATGGTCCAGAGTTCGAGTCTCGGTCCGGCACACAGTTTTAATCTGCCAGGATGTTTCAGAAATGACTTGTTTCTCACCTTGCAGTGTCTTACTGTGAGTAGTGCACAGTCAAGTCCATTTAAAAAGCGAGGTCTTCAGTCCATTCCAGATGTTTTAATTTTCATTCCTGCACTGCTTTTCCATTCATAAATTCAACAATAGTGGGTTTTAAATCGAAAAATTTTTCCATGCATGACCTTTGACTTAATCATCGTAATTTGTAATAATATTTAAACTCTCCACGCCCTTTATTCAGCCGCGAGGGGTAGCCGCGTGGTCTGGGCGCCTTGTCACGGTCCGTGCGGCTCCCCCCCCCCCCCCCCCCCGCCGGTCACCAACCCCTCCGTTGGAGGTTCGAGTCCTCCCTCGGGCATGGGTCTGTGTGTGGTCCTTAGCGTAAGTTATTTTAAGTCAGATTAAGTAGTGCGTAAGCTTAGGGACCGATGACCTTAGCAGTTTGGTCCCATCGGCTCTTACCACAAATTTCCAAAAATTTTTTCCCTTCGTTGTCAACAGAATCTTTAAATTCATTCTGCATGTTACTGTAATGTCATTTCATAGCAAATTAGCAGCACATTTCGATTATGCGACTGTATAATAGATATTAAGAATTCTCATCCCACTTTTCAGTCATTGCCATTTATTTTTAATGGCTCCTGACAATAGATTGCTAGATTCTCTCTCTTTGTGCGTACAGCCACTGGATGTGTCAACGTCCTTCATACCACGAACAAATAGCAGAAGGTAAACAGGTAAACAGCGCTGATATCAGGATTCTGCCGAACTGAAGAGAACTGCGCCGACTGAAAAAGCGCTCCACCACAAAACTAAATGAAATGTCGCTCTGTGCCGCGTGCTTCCGAGAAGGACCGACCAAAGCCGAGACAGGCCTAAACTCGGCCCGCACGCGGTCCACACAACTGGCTCACGTTCGGTTTCGCACACAGTTGCCGGCCCTGCTGTAGAGCTAACCAATTGTGGGAATGCTGATTGCTATGTTGTACCCACTGTTCGAAACATTCTCCGATATTTTCTGTGGGATTAAGAGCGGATGGTTTGACGGGCCATCCATCAGCATGCTGCCTTGTAAATGCTTCAAATGGCTCTGAGCACTTTAGGACTTAACATCTGAGGTCATCAGTCCCCTAGAACTTAGAACTACTTAATCCTAACTAACCTAAGAACATCACACACATCCATGCCCGAGGCAGAATTCGAACCTGCGACCGTAGCGGTCGCGCGGTTCCAGACTGTAGCGCCTAGAACCGCTCGCCCACTCCGGCCGGCTGCTGCCTTGTAAACATGGCTGTTGTCATCTTGGAAGATGCAAGCGTCCACATCACACACATCATGAAGGTGTAGAAGAGAGGTTAACATCTGTCGCAGACAATGTTTGAAATAAAAATACTGGTTCATATAGAAAGCCTCCTACTCTTTTTGAACTCACTCTGACTACATAACTAGTATGACTTCTGGGTAAATGCCATGAAAATATTCCTTTTTTATATACAAAATTTTGATTCATTAATAAATAATAACATAATTTGAGTTTATATGACGACACATTCAGAAGAAGTAAGAAATTTATAGCGCAATGGTAAATATAAGGGGATGTTGAATATTTTTTCAAGCGAATGCAAAATTATTTTCATCACATTCAAACCTCCTCGCACGATCTGAAGTAAGACCTACGGTGTATATTCCAAGACCTATTCACCATGGATATGATTCACAGTAGCATAACTATCTGTGCCGATAGCAGCCTGTCTGAATAACGATTCCTTTGAAGGCAATATGGATTTAGTAAATATTTCTCTGAGCAACCATCGATTTAAATAGGAATAAATCAGCAGCTGGGAATAACCCAGCAGAAATGCAATAAAGCGTAAATTGCATACGTAAAGAGTAAAGGGAGTTTAACATAACAGTAGATTAAGATTAATCAAATAGACAGAAGAATTTAGAAACAAGGCTACATGAGCCCTCCAAGACCAAAAGCATCAAAAACGGAACAACAGGAACGTTATGGAACACATTTTCTAATCGACAGGTTTCAATGTTCACAGTAACCTGAGTGAGTGGGCCCAAGTCACGGTACAAAAAATACCTCGAAACATTACAGAACGGTGTGAATGAAGTATTCCTTCCACACACAGCAGCTTGAACGCCTTGACTGGGCCGTTGGTAACACAATGTCTTATATAGTGACGGTACCATCACATATATCGCTTTGCGATAATAAGTAGAATTGACAGCTTGATATTCTTAATTGTGCTGAAGGGAAATACATTTTTATTGGCTTCTGGTGTAAGATTCGTAAATTTGCCTTCGTTGAGGCAGGCCTAAGAGGCTGCAATAACTGCTGACAATATGGGATGGCTCAATTCTGGCCTGCTGGTTCGCAGAAATCTTGTAGCCACACGCTTGCCCGTTTCCGTTCTCAAAGATGCGGCACAGTCTTGGGAGATATAGCAGGGCGACCACAGGGGCCTGCGCATTTCTGGTGTGACGAATCCGCATTTCCTGTGGGCGGCTGCAAATACGCGACGCAGAAATTGTGCCATGTTCAGTGTTGGAAAACTCAGACTGTAACTGTCTGTATAATGTCAGCTAATCAGAAGGATCATTGACATAGGCTCTGTAGCGTGAATGTCGGAACAAATGACTGGTGATACGGCATACACAGTGTACCAACCTCTGGCCAGTTAGCGGGCATACTGTAAGCGATAGTAGAGAAGTTTAGGCAGGTTTCACCTACGTTTCAGCGTGTTGAGAGGAATTCTAGGTCGTCACTGTGGCAGTTGTGAATCCTCCCCTCCAAGTTGGGTAGAGAGAGAGAGAGAGAGAGATATGGAGGGGGAGAAGCGTCTGCTCGCAGCCTAGCATAGTTTCGCTCCATCAATCGAGTAGGTTTCGCTTGTTTAGCGCTAGCGCTGCTTTTGCTCTGAACAGCTCACAGTTTGCGAGAGAAATTCCAGAACTTGTGTTGCTTTTCAGTTTTTTTACTTATTTGATACTGAATCCGGTTAAACTTGCTTTAGCGTGCTGCACTGATTTTGGGTCGCGGTTCCATAGCAATCTTCTGTTCAACTAGAAGTTTCCACAACTTGTTAACAGAACACTCTGTCCCAGGTGAGCTTCGCTCTAGCAATCATTTATTGTACTGCTGAGCATATCAACGTGTCTTCCATTGTGGAATATAGGTTGCTAGATTTTTCAGAGGTTTGTCTTTGAGTTTCGTTTTCATTGAGCTTCGAGTAAGCAATCATTTTTGAAGCACTTTTTTCTCCCTTTTTCTACAACAGTTCACATCAGGTGACCCTCATTAAATAATAAATATGACCGATTTCTTCTGCCTAATTGAATTGCGCTCTTATGCGGCAACGTTTCGTTGTAAAGCAGGTGCCTCTACACGGAACTGTCTAAATTTGTCAGGAAATTTGATTACTCTGCATGACAAATTACTACTGAGAACTACTCTCATTTGCATTCAGTACACGCTTGAGATAACAGAGCTTTTTCTATTACTGTGGTTAGCAATTTGTTGGGTTGAGATAATATAAGGCTTACGTCAGTTTGGATATCGTTTGCGTGTTTAGCACGTATGGCTGGCAGATAGCACTTTCCACTGATGAAACCCAGCACGTGACATTCACACGAATGATCCCTACAAGCTGCACATTTCAACATCACTGAAAAGAGGTAAAATGGCCACTCGTGGGACAATGCCACACGCCTTCTGTCAGCTATTACGCAGTTTCTGTGTTGTTTGGCCTATTGAAGACATGCAGGTTTGTGAGCAATTGGCATCCTACTCCAGATCTCCACTGCATGCTGTTTCTTTAGCAAATTTCACTCCTAAACCGATTGCCTTTGCCTCTGTTTCGAAGCGGAAGCTTCGTGGCTTCCATTTTCATTGCTTCGCTGTTCTTGTCGATGTACCTTCAAGATATCCTGCTTCCACAGATCGTTCACCAACCCATTTTACCAGAAAACGTAATCACACTGCCTTTGTTAAGGGAAAACCTGCCATCCACGACATCAACTGTTAACCAGGCCAGTCGTCTCGAACCACGTCGTTTACTCTTTTTTATCAAATTTTCGTTGTATCTCCTCAAAATCTCATTCTTAATCTCATTTTTCTGTTTGATGCCGCAAGAAGCGTCATTGTATCAGAAACAAAACGATGCAACTCAATCATTTTTCATTTTATCCCTGATGAATTCGAGAGCGTGGTTGTTAAAATTAATGTTAAGATGTAGGCTCAGCCACCTTTCATAATGTAATTTATGTGTTTCGTTGGAGTAAGGCTTAATCTGGTGCACCAGAATTAATCTACAAGAATTTTATAAAAGCGATAAAGATAAAAATACACTATCTCATCAAAAGTATCCGTTCCTCTGTGGTGAGGAATCGAATACTAGATCTTAAGAAAGGCGGACCTGCCGATATAAATGGAAGGGAGCGGAAAATTGCGTTGTCAGTAGAGAAGAAGAATAGCAGAATGAGTCGGTCAGGACAGGTCAGTGCCTTCGAACACGGATTAGTAATTGGATGTCATCTGAGTAATAAATGCATCAGGGGCGTTTAAACCCTTCTAGAGCTGCCTCTGTCGACTGTTAGTGATGTGACTGTAAAACGGAAACGCGTAGAAACAGTCACGTCTAAATCAAGGACAGGGAGACCGCAAGTAATTACGAACAGGGACCGTGGAGCATTGCAAAGGGTGGTTGTAAAAGATCGCATGAAATCAGCTGAAGGAATCCGTATTGAGTTCCAAGATACTACCTACTGTCCAGCTAACACAATGACTGTGCGTAGGGAGCTAAAAAGAAACTGTAGATGATGCTAAGCGACGCCTAAGATGGTGTAAACAGCGACGCCGCTGGACAGTGGATGACTCTTAGTCAATGATTTGGTATGATGACTCACGCTGTACTTCGTACCAATCCGATGGAACGGTATGGGTTTGGCGAACGCCTGGAGAACGTTACCTGCCGTCGTGTGTAGAGCCAACAGTGAAGTTCAGTCAAGGTGGTGTTACGGTATGTGGAAGACCCCTCATTGCGCTTAAGAAAATTCTACGTGAAGAAGTATATGAATACATTGTATAGCATTTAGTGGTGCGTACAGTAGAGGAAAATTCCGAGACGAGAATATATGCTCCGCTTACATCTTTTCGTTACCGCGTCACGTGCCCGCAACGCCACCAGGCGGCGTCCAACGTCACGCTGAGCAGTGGTATTAATGTTCCGTCTGATCAGTGTATCTGATCTGTCTCACTGTCTCATATTGGATAATGGTTTTAAATGTTAGTACAATTACTGTAATTAATCAGTTAATTATCCGCTCACAAAGACAATACAACATCATCTCGTCAGTGCAACAGCTTTAGTGGAATTGACGTTGACGGCAAACTGAGCTAGAAAACAGCCGGCATGAAGTGTTCAGAGTGGTGTGAACTGTTAAGTATCAGTACTTGCTGGCCGGCGGCCAACTAATCGCGCTCTTGCTATAGCTGGTCGGTTGGGAGTTTCATAATACACTAATTCATTTAAAAAATCGTAAACTCCTTCCACGGGTCCTAACGGCCCAATGGTACTGACCGCCGTGGCGTCCTCCGCCGCCAATGGCGTCATTGGATACTGAAATGAAGGTCAACATACTGCTCTCCCAGGCGTTGTCAGTCTTCGTGACCTGGAGCCACTATTACTCGGTAAAACTGGTCCTCAACTGACATCACGAGTTTGAGTGTAACCCATTCTTTTTCTTTTTTTTTCTTTCTTTTGCTTGTGCCTTTTATCCCGTGGATACGCAGGGTCGGCATGGTTAATCGGATGTGGCAATGTCAGTTGAAGGGGTGGCCGGATGCCCTTCCTGCCGCCACCCCATTCTCCCCGGGAAGGAGAGGAGCTGCCTCCGTGTGGGTGTGGCTCTATCAGCAAACTGTCTACGACTAGTGTAATCCATGGAATAGTGCCAAAGTGTTCAGATGTCTGCGAGCCGTGTAACTGAGGCGGGACGTGGGGACCAGCCCAGTATTCAGCTAGGGGGATGTGAAAAACCGCCTAAAAACCACATCCAGGCTGGCCGGCACACCGGCCCTCGTCGTTAATCCGCCGCACGGATTCGATAGGGGCCGGCGCGCCTGCCCGAGTCCAGGTAGCAGCGCGTTAGCACTCTCGGCTAACCTGGCGGGTTTTTGAGTGTAACCTATTAATTGGTTCAAATGGCTCTGAGCACTATGGGACTTAACATCTGAGATCATCAGTCCCCCAGAACTTACAAGGGAACCTCCCCATCGCACCCCCCCTCAGATTTAGTTATAAGTTGGCACAGTGGATAGGCCTTGAAAAACTGAACACAGATCAATCGGGAAAACAGGAAGAAGTTGTGTGGAACCATGAAAAAAATAAGCAAAATATACAAACTGAGTAGTCCATGCGCAAGATAGGCAACATCGCGCCGTGGTCCCGTGGTTAGCGTGAGAAGCTGCGGAACGAAAGATCCTTGGTTCAAGTCTTCCCTCGCGTGAAAAGTTTAATTTTTTATTTTCAGACAATTATCAAAGTTCAAGTACTCACACATAATCAACTTCGCTCTCCAAAATGCCAGGACATGTTCAGATTTGCTTGGACATATGCAGGATTTGACAGTCTACACACGGAAAAATTTGATAACGTTAAAAACATATGTTTTGACAGAGCACATGGAAAACTGTGCGACTGTGAAACTGTTGCATTCATTTGTTGCTGTTTATGTGACAAACTCTTATGTTTTCATCACTTTTTTGGGAGTGATTATCACATCCACAAGAAAACCTAAATCGGGCAAGGTAGAAGAATCTTTTCACCCATTCGCCAAGTGTAGAATTTAGGTCGGTCGACAACATATTCCTGTCATGTGACGCACATGCCGTCACCAGTGTCGTATAGAATATACCAGACGTGTTTTCCTGTGCAGGAATCGGTTGACCTATGACCTTGCGAACAAATGTTTTCGGTTCCCATTGGAGAGGCACGTCCTTTCGTCTACTAATCGCACGGTTTTGCGGTGCGGTGGCAAAACACAGATGTTATTACACTGAACAGAGACGTCAATGAACGAACGGACAGATCATAACTTTGCGAAAATAAAGAAAGTAAAAATTTTTGCACGAGGGAAGACTTGAACCATGGACCTCTCGTTCCACAGTTGCTCACGCTAACCACGGGACCACGGTGCTACTGACCACACCATCCCCTTGATGTTACTTATCTTCCGCATGGACTACTCAGTTTGTATATTTTGCTTATTTTTTTCATAGTTCCACACAACTTCTTCCTGTTTTCTCGATTGATCTGTGTTCAGTTTCTCAAGGCCTATCCACTGTGCCAACTTATAACTAAATCTGAGGGGGGTGCGATGGGGAGGTTCCCTTGTTAGAACTACTTGAACCTAAGTAACCTAAGGACGTCACACACATCCTTGCCCGAGGCAGGATTCGAACCGGCGACCGTAGCAGTCGCGCGTTTTCGGACTGAAGCGTCTAGAACCGCTCGGCCTCCACGACCGCCATAACCCATTAATTCATGTAGGCTATCATTTAACAGTAAAGTAGGTGCATACGCGGCCCGAAGTGTCGTGCCACAATGTCAGTATTGGCTCTTCAGCAAAAGTATTTGACGACCAATGATGTAGCAGTTTAGTCGCTATTAAGGTGACCGCTGCAAAAAACGCTGAAACTTCGGTTTTATAAATGTTTTAATTTCTCGTAATGCTGCGAACTACTCCACAAAATGATTTCGTTAAAACCCAACATATCTAGGTGTTTTCACATTAAACAATATTCTTGCTATTGTTTGTACATATTCCGTCCCATATTACTACTTTATTAAGTTTTTAGTTCTCTGCCTTACGGCAAGTCTTATCAGGGGGGAAGCCTCGTCAGAAAGGTCCATCGCATGAGCGTCTAGGGAAGTGATTCCAGTGGTGGTTTCCCGTTACCTTCCACTGATGATGATGACATGATAATGAGGACAACACAACACCCAGTTCCTGAGCGGAGAAAATCTCCGATCCTGCAGGGAATCGAACCCGGGCCCCTTGGCGCGACAGACCGCCGTGCTGACCACTCACCAACGAGGCGGACTTATTACGTAAAGAGAATGATTTTTTTTCAGGAATATGCCTGTTGCCAATAAGCATTCGTACACATGTTGCACCTAGAATGAATGATCTGCACTGGTAGTACATTATCTACACTTACATTGGAATTACTTCGAGATAAGACAATTATCAAGAAGAATGGCACTAAGAATGGGCGTCCGTAGAAATTTATCCAGGAGGTACAAGACTCTAAAATTGCCGTTTCTGATATAAAATAGCTGGTCAGTTTGGATACGTGTCATGCCACATGAAATTAATTTTATAGGTAACACAAAAAAAACAACTTATTATGTCCCAGAGAACGGATGGTTATCCATGGTGCACGAGATTTCTGTAATAAATAAAACCTCTGTTCTCCAGAGTCCAGGAGAAGGGTAGGGAGTACCAACTTTGCCACCACGTTCCCCCTCTCCCGCCTTGCTGAAGCCTATGATACTGAGGCAGAACGCATTTCTGAATTTGATGAATGTACCGGGTGATCAAAAAGTCAGTATAAATTTGAAAACTGAATAAATCACGGAATAATGTAGACAGAGAGGTGCAAATTGAAACACATGCTTGGAATGACATGGGGTTTTATTAGAACCAAAAAAATACAAAAGTTCAAAAATGTCTGACAGATGGCGCTTCGTCTGATCAGAATAGCAATAATTAGCATAACAAAGTCAGACAAAGCAAAGATGATGTTCTTTACAGGAAATTTTCAATATGTCCACCATCATTCTTCAACAATAGCTGTAGTCGAGGAATCATGTTGTGAACAGCACTGTAAAGCATGTTCGGAGTTGTGGTGAGGCATTGG
Source organism: Schistocerca nitens (assembly GCF_023898315.1). Taxonomy (NCBI): domain Eukaryota; kingdom Metazoa; phylum Arthropoda; class Insecta; order Orthoptera; family Acrididae; genus Schistocerca; species Schistocerca nitens. The sequence continues at coordinate 1,090,532,783 of NC_064614.1, forward strand.
CATCGGATGTTGTCTTTCAGCATCCCTAGAGATGTCGGTCGATCACGATACACTTGCGACTTCAGGTAACCCCAAAGGCAATAATAGCACGGACTGAGGTCTGGGGACCTGGGAGGGCAAGTATGACGAAAGTGGCGGCTGAGCACACGATCATCACCAAACGACGTGCGCAAGAGATCTTTCAAGCGCCATCTGTCGGACATTTTGTGAACTTTGATTTTTTTTTTCGTTCTAATAAAACCCTGTCATTCCAAGCATGTGTGTCAGTTTTTACGTCTCTACCTACATTATTCCGTGGTTTATTAAGTTTTCAAATTTGTACTGACTTTTTGATAACCCTGTATATGGTTAGTTATGGTGAGTTGTTGCGATCCCCTCTATTGAAAACCTGCTCCTAATGCTGAGACTCCTTTCCAGTCAGTAAATTTTCAGCTCTTCTTGTTTCCATCCTGTCAGCGGTACGATGTTAAATCCCAGCCCTCCATTCGTCAGTTGATGCTCTGAATTCCCGACGCCAAAATTAGCTAAGTCGCTGGGACTCGTTGTTAGATTACTTGGCAGATATTTCAGAAACATTCGCTGCTTGCCTGCGAACGGTTGCGTTGGCGAGGTCGCCACCTTTGGCATTCTCCAGCAAACAGGCCGCTGCATAAAGTCCGTAACGCGGAAAATAATCTCGATATTTAGGGCTCCCGGGTAGCGAGCAAAATATTTTGAACAGCGCTGGCGGTGTTGTCGGAGAGAGTTATCGCGTCGCCGGTAAGAAGATTGCTCGTAATCCGCAGAACAAACAGAAGCGGGCTTACGCAGGCTGCGTCCACGGAGCTGCCTCTGTGTGGGTGTGGCTCTATCAGCAAAACTTAGGGTGTACTAACGGAGGAGGCGCTGCAGGCATTGTACTCACCACATTCTGGAGCTTACATTTATTATGATAACAGCCTTAAGAATCTGTAGTAAAATAACATCCCACAAGTGGCAGAGGCCGGAAATTTTGTCTTCAATTCCAAGTAAAAGACTTGCTACAATTTCGTTTCCCACTAACATATTTTCTTTTTAACACACCATAAGGATCAAACATTATCTTTCAAATTTCGTTGCCTGATTTTGACATTATACTCTTTCACGACTCAGTTAATTGACGAAATCTGTAGAACATTTGTCAATTCTGATAATGATGAAACGGTTAATAGAAGGACCTCCACTCCTCCTACTCTTTCCATTTCTCTGTTTCTTTATTTTTTCGTCAAACAGTGATCCGTGAACTTACAAGAAATCTAAATGAAAAAATTATAAGTAAATCAGTAACAATTCCCACATATAAACAGTAGCTGAGGATTTATGACAACTCATCTCCTGAACTATAAGTTGTGCAATGACATGATTTTTTACGTACGTTCAGTGGTATACAGTATGTGATCAAAAGTATGGTTCAAATGGCTCTGAGCACTATGGGACTCAACTGCTGAGGTCATTAGTCCCCTAGAACTTAGAACTACTTAAACCTAACTAACCTAAGGACATCACAAACATCCATGCCCGAGGCAGGATTCGAACCTGCGACCGTAGCGGTCTTGCGGTTCCAGACTGCAGCGCCTTTAACCGCACGGCCACTTCGGCCGGCGATCAAAAGTATCCGGACACCCTCAAAAAGATACGTTTTTCACATTAGGTGCATTGTGCTGCCACCTGCTGCCAGGTACTCCGTATCTGCGACCTCAGTAGTCATTAGACATCGTGAGAGAGCAGAATGCAGCGCTCTGCGGAACTCACGGACTTTGAACGTGGTCAGGTGATTGGATGTCACTTGGGTCACACGTCTGTACGCGAGATTTCCACACTCCTAAGCATCCCTAAGTCAACTGTTTCCGATATGATAGTGAAGTGGAAACTTGAAGGAATACGTACAGCGCAAAAGCGTACAAGGCGACCTCGTCTGTTGACTGACAGAGACCGCCGACAGTTGATGAGGCTCGCAAAGTGTAACAGGCAGACATCTATCCAGACCATCACGCAGGAATTCCAAACTGCATCAAGGATCCATTGCAAGTACTATGACAGTTAGCCGGGAGGTGAGAAAACTTGGATTTCATGGTCGAGCGGCTGTTCATAAGCCACACATCATGCCGGTAAATGCCAAACGGCGCCTAGTTTGTGTAAGGAGCGTAAACATTGGTCGATTGAGCAATGGAAAAACTTTGTGAGGAGTGACGAATCACGGCACACAATGTGGCAATCCGATGGCAGGGGGTGGATTTGGCGAATGCTCGGTGAACGTCATCTGCCAGCGTGTGTCGTTCCAACAGCAAAATTCGGAGGCGGTGGTGTTATGGTGTGGTCGTGTTTCTCATGGAGGGGGCTTGCACCCCGTGTTGTTTTGCGTGGCACTATCACAGCACAGTCCTCCATTAATGTTTTAAGCACCTTCTTTCTTCCCTCTGTTCAAGAGCAATTCGTGGATGGTGATTGCATCTTTCAACACGATCGAGCACCTGTTCATATTGAACGGCCTGTGACGGAGTGGTTACACGACAATAAAATCCCTGTAATTGACTAGCCTGCACAGAGTCCTGACCTGAATCCTATAGAAAACCTTTGGCATGTTTTGGAACACCGACTTCGTACCAGGCCTCACCGACCGACATCGAAACCTCTCCGGAGTGCAGCACTCCGTGAAGAATCGGCTGCCATTCCTCAAGAAACCTTCCAACTCCTGATTGGACATATGCCTGCGAGAGTGGAAGCTGTCATCAAGGCTAAGGGTGGGCGAACACCATACTGAATTCCAGCATTACCGATGGAGGGCGCCACGAACTTGTAACTCATTTTCAGCCAGGTGTCCGGATACTTTTGATCACGTAGTGTATATGTTGCAGGTAGAGCTAGTATAAAGGAGTAATAAATTAAAACGTCATGCCTGACGCTGAAGATTTGTTACACTAATAGCGAAAATATAGTAAGCGATAAATCCTTAACGTAACATAACGCTTCTTAGTGAATGCATATTACAGCATTTTAAATTTTGTCAGCAATTAAATGAAACACTGTAAATCATACCTTTGTTGCTCCTAGAACTGGCCGCTTAGTTATATGGGACTTTAAGCTGCAGACGTACTTTTGCTTTTAGAGAGATTACAGCTACCATTAACTTCATCTTGAGACTCGTGTTAATATTATATATAAGTGGATCCACTAAGTTGTAGGGCAGGCACCACTACTATGTGAATCAGGAAAGAGCAGATTCAGACGAATAGTCGGTCACTTCGTTTTTTGCTTTTTGCGTAACATTGCACATTGCAAAGAAGTAATGTTACGACAGTCAGTGTGTTACAGTTAAATTTTTATAACAGATTCCCATAATGTAAAGTACCTGATACCAACTAAAATGTTTTTTCTGCTGCAACATCCTTTCACTACAATATCTACATCACCGTAGAATGAAGGGACACACGCAAGTAAGGTCGGGTTTTGTGCATTCCTCTGCTTACTTTTTGCACAAAGTCACGATAATAAACTGCTGAGACACTAGTTCCCAGTGGAACCTTGGATACTGCTGTACTCCTTTATTCGCCATTAATACGAATCATGAGTTGTTTTGTATTCGACTGTGTTGGATCAATGTCCAGTTTACTCATAGGGAGAGGGCAACTCGTCATTCGTTGAACAGTAAATCCTATTTCAACTCAAAGGCCCTCACTAAGGTATCAAAACTGGTGACAATTCGACACAGGCACGCTTGACTTTCACCTTTGAATCTTTGTTTCAGTACCAAGCTAGATGCCACTGCTGGACTCGCGGTGGTTCCATCCAGATTTTAGCTTTCAGTGGTTCCCCCAAGTCACTTGAGGCAAGTACCAGGCTGATCCCCTTGAAAAGGACACAGCTGACTTCGTTGCCTGTTCTCCCCAATCCGAGCTTGAGCCTTCACCAAAGATACCGTCCTCAAAACAATGTTCAAATGTGTGTGAATTCCTAAGGGACCAAAGATCACGTAGCAATTTTCAACAAACTTTACACTTAATTTCAAACCTTTTTGAAACTTTTCTCGTTGAAACCCCGCCACTCCCCCTCCCCCATCCCTGCCCCCCACACACGCGCACAAAATAATGAAATGAAATTAGTTTATCACATACTACCTGTTGACTGTTCGTAAAGTAGACTCCAGCTGCAGGCATGACATTTTAATTTATTACTTCTTTACTACTAATTCTATTCGTTACCCATTTTGCAGACAGTATCCACGTACACCACTCAAGGTATCTACAAAATTATAACAATGTGCAACATATAGAAATTGAGATGTGTAAAAAACTAGCTTTTGTTAAATCGGAGTGCTAGTTATGCAAAGTACACTCATCCAGTGTTTGATAACAAGAGTCCTTAGCGACTTCCAACATATAATGGCGTTGTCACTTGTTTGGTATAACAGTATTGGTTTTGTCTTTTTCGCTAGTCTATCCTGTCTATGCGGCTAATGTTCTTAACTCTTGTATGAACCGAGGTAATGAAGTAAGTACGTATCCTTTAGTGGAAAGGTACGTTTTAAAGGTATACGAAAGCTCTTCAGAAGAGGAGCACTGTGGTCTAACGCTAGTTTATGTTGCCAGTGAAACTTTCGCAAAAAAAAAAAAAAAAAAAAAAAAAAAAAAAAAAAAAAAAAAAAAATCGCACGACAAGGCGACCAGAATCGGCTATTACGTTGTCTGTTAAACAAGCATGACACAAATTCAAATTAAATGGTTTTTTTGATGAATCAGTAAGGCATAAATGAAGATCCACAGATGTGGACCTCAAGTTTCGCTTATCGTGAAATTGTGCTACTCTATGTATTGTATTTCCTTTCCTCTCTCTTCAATAGAAACATTTTATTCAGCTGTATATGTGCCGGCCGAAGTGGCCGTGCGGTTAAAGGCGTTGCAGTCTGGAACCGCAAGACCGCTACGGTCGCAGGTTCGAATCCTGCCTCGGGCATGGATGTTTGTGATGTCCTTAGGTTAGTTAGGTTTAACTAGTTCTAAGTTCTAGGGGACTAATGACCTCAGCAGTTGAGTCCCATAGTGCTCAGAGCCATTTGAGCCAGCTGTATATGTAATAAACTGTATATGCCAGTACACACAGGAAATACAATTCTTAACGCTAATATTTTTGAAATATACGATTTTCAATACAGGTTTTTCTTATGCTCTAAAACAACTTCATAAACGCAAGAAAATAATAATCATACAATAACTTCTGGCAAGTAATAATTTAGTATTGCCAGTTAATTTACCTTTCCGGTATGTTGTATGATAAACTTCAAAAATATTATTTTTCTCAGTACATAAATACATTTCACATGACTTATATGTCTTTTATCTTGGCACTGCAGACAGTTTTCCCACATTTTGAGGCATTCCGTGCCTCAACAAATTTTAGTATTTGCCTCACGTCCACCTACGATTACGTTCAAAAAATGTTTTTTTTTCATAGTGCGAACAAAACTGATACATATCTGAACTAATTCTCAACATCTAGAATAGTTAGCGAACTTTAGGCAAGAGACACAATACTTCGGCATAATAACTACTTAGAGACCTTTCCGATTTGTAGAAGTAAGCATTTTCTGCATGCGACCAGCTGTAAAACAGGTAAATCGTTTCTTGAGAGGTGCTGTGCCCTGGTTTTAAAACTAAGGACTTGAAGGTCCACAGTCGCAGACCAGCGGTGTGTAAGTACAAAAATGCGTCTGTCTATGGATAAAAAAAATGAGCGAAGGTCCATATCTGTGGACCAAGGGAACGAAGAGATTGTGGCCGCCCCGTATAAGTGGAACACTGTACCACCCGTGGCAGTCAACTTTTTCTTCTGAACACGACTGGGAAGACAGCTGTCGAGAGCTCGTCACTCTTATTTGAAATGACTCGGCTTGGAAAGAACGAAGGTTTTATTCACTTGTCACAAGTTTGCTCGTAATTCCGGCATTTCATTCTTTAATATTTACACTCAAACGACTATCTTAAAAAAAAGCGGTTACACAATAGAGAAACTGTACTACGATCCACCGTTAAATCATCGCGAATTTCACTCGAATCGCTGTGAATTTCTGTGAGGTCCCTAGCACTAAAAGTTTTGGTCTTAATGTAGGGTCTTTGGTCACGAACAGTCAAAACGCCCAGGAAGTTACGCTTACTTCTAGCTTACGTTGCTTACAAATATTAAGCCTTTTGGGTGAAAACAGAACATTCGCTTCAGGCTCAGAGCTTCAATTGCAGTTTTGACTGTTGTCCCGCCAACGAACCGACAGTGTTTCTATCGTGTAAATTATTTACGATATTGCGCTCGTAATTTATGAATCACGTCGACCTTTCCTTTATCATCCTCATGTTGTGTGCCCAGAGTTCTTCGTGAAATAAGAATACTGTAGCTACGTCGATACTTCGATCCGAAGCCTGTTTACTTCCACCAGTCACTTTCCGTTGTGATGCAGCCCAGGTACGGGCTGACAAAAGGTAACCTGATAAGAATAGAAGAGCGAGGCAGATAAGGTTGCCAGCCTGGCTTCCACGACTTTTCGCTTCCCGGTAAGGAACGGAAAAAAGAGCCGCGTCCATTGGCTGGCTAACAATAATTCAAGTTCGCAACTTAAATGAAGTGTTTCGAGAGCAGGCGGCCGAGACAGCGGAGCAAGAAAAGTTTAAATGACTGTTTGAGTGGCGGGCCCAGCCGCTAATGAGCCGCTCTCATTAACAGACGAGACTACTCCTCCCCCCCCCCCCCCTCTTTCAGCTGTCGGCCTTTTTTCTTCGTCCGCCCTTAGGCACTGCTACCATCTTTCCTGGACGCCAGAAGCTATCCGCAGACTTCAGCTGCGGCAAGATGTAGCAGTAGCTGCTTCGAAATGCCGAGCACCAGCTCCGAAAATCCAAGATGTAACCTGAAAACGTACGAGGGTCACTCCAAAAGAAATGTACATTATTTTCGTAAAAATACAGTTTTTATTCTGTATGTGTGAAAGTTTTACAGTGTGTAGATACATCCTTCCCGCTTGCTTTCAAATTTAGTTCAACCTGTTCCCGTGAGTGGCGCCGTCACAGCATGTCTTCAAGATGGCTGCTACACTTGACGTTCGTCAGAAGCAACGTGCTGTCATAGAATTCCTGTGCTGTGAAAACGAGACAGTGGAAAACACCCACAAGAGGTTGACAAAGATGTCTTGAGATGCTACAGTCGATCGCAGAACAGTTAGTCGGTGGTTACGTGATGAAAGCGGACACGGCAATATTGAGGATTGTCCTCGCAGCGGCAGGCCTCGTATTGCACACACTCCAGACAATGTGCAGAGAGTTAACGAATTGGTGACTGCTGACAGACGCATCACAGTGAACGAATTGTCACGCTACGTTGGAATAGGAGAAGGAAGTGTTTGCAGAGTACTGCAAGTGTTGGCGTTAAAAAAGATTTGTGCCAGGTGGGTTCCCAGGATGTTGACAGTGGCTCACAAAGAAACAAGAAAAACGGTATGTAGCGAACTTTTGGAACTGTACGAGAATGGTGGAGATTAATTTCTTGGATGAATTGTGACAGGTGATGAAACATGGCTCCATCATTTTTCACCAGAGATGAAGAGACAATCAATGGAGTGGAATCATGCAAATTCACCCAAGAAAAAAAAATTCAAAACCACACCTTCTGATGGAAAAGTTATGGCTACGGTGTTTTTCGATTCCGAAGGACTCTTGCTTGTGGACATCATGCCAAGCGGAGACACCATAAATTCTGATGCATATGTGACGACACTGAAGAAACTTCAAGCTCGATTGAGTCATGTTCGACCACATCAGCAAAAGCAGGATGTTTTGCTGTTGCACGACAATGCACGGCCACATGTCGTTCAATAAACCATGGAAACGATCACAAAACTCGGATGGACAACACTGAAGAACCCGCCTTACGGTCGTGACCTGGCTCCATGTGACTATCATCTCTTTGGGAAACTGAAAGCCGGCCGGAGTGGCCGAGCGGTTCTAGGCGCTACAGTCTGGAGCCGAGCGACCGCTACGGTCGCAGGTTCGAATCCTGCCTCGGGCATGGATGTGTGTGATGTCCTTAGGTTAGTTAGGTTTAAGTAGTTCTAAGTTCTAGGGGACTGATGACCTCAGAAGTTAAGTCCCATAGTGCTCAGAGCCTCCGTGCGGTTCTAGGCGCTACAGTCTGGAGCCGAGCGACCGCTACGGTCGCAGGTTCGAATCGTGCCTCGGGCATGGATGTGTGTGATGTCCTTAGGTTAGTTAGGTTTAATTCGTTCTAAGTTCTAGGCGACTGATGACCTTAGAAGTGAAGTCGCATAGTGCTCAGAGCCATTTGAACCATTTTTTGCTCAGAGCCATTTGAACTATTTTTTGGAAACTGAAAGATTGTCTTCGTGGAACAAGGTTTGAAGATGATGAATCCCTTGCGCACGCTGCCACACAGTGGCTCCAACAGGTTGGTCCAGAATTTTACCGTGCGGGTATACAGGCGCTGGTTCCAAGATGGCGCAAGGCAGTTGATAGGGATGGAAATTATATGGAGAAATGAAAATATTGTTCCTAAAGGATGTATCTACACACTGTAAAACTTTCAAACATGTAGAATAAAAGATGGATTTTAAAAAAATAGTGTGCATTTCTTTTGGAGTGACCATCGTACATGAGTAGGAGCACGAGGGTGATCCCGAAATTACTAATGCCTCCTATTTAGTTTCATGAGAACTGAAACAGGCAGAGCAGGCACACTACACGGTTAAACAGAGGAAGGTTTCAGCTACACACTGCCCGTTATCCTACTAGTCACCAACAATCGACACCCATTTTTGCCAACGATGAACGGGAGTCTAAGGTTTCAGGAATTACTGCAAACAATCGCAGTTTTTTCTTAAATTTTTATTTATACATGACCGGTTTTGATCGCCTAGCGATTCATCATCAGATGGTACAATTTACTTCGGAGTATTGTGGGGGTCGTGCATCTGTGGCAAATATAGAGACGAAAAAGTGAGCACTGTATGTGGGAAGAACATTAAGATTGTAATATTAATTTGGTGGAACAAGAGTCTGCATACTGCGCTCGTAGTACCTGATCCAAGTGGGCCCAGCCACTGTCTTGCTGCTCTGAAGACAGCATCTGAATCTGGAATATAGTGGCCACGTAGTCCACCTTCCATAGGCCCAAAAAGATGGAAACCTGAAGGCACTAAATTAGGACTGTACGGTGGATGCGGTACGATAGTCCACATTGCCATATCTCGCAATGAATTTCGTGGTCGAAAAACTGTTTTGCGGCCTGGCTTTCCCGTGTTGCAAGTTGGAAGTTTGCCTTCTTCTCTTGCGTGAGTCTGAAAATTCGGGATTCCGGCCCAGACAGTATCGTGCTGTAGTGTCCTGAATTGACAGCTGCTTTAGGCTACAAGACGTCCTAAAAAACGACTCTCTGCCTATCCAAGAAGACTGTACCCACCAGTTTGCTTGAGGTTACCTATCTCCTCAACTTATTATTTGTTGGACAGTTCGCATATCGCCACTCCATGAGCTGTTCTTTGGATTCCGACTAGTAATGGTGGCACCAGGTCGCATCTCTGGTGATGACAGTACTTAAGAAAATTGTCGCCTTCAGCCTCTCATTGCTCCAGCAAATTTCAAATTTCCATTCGATTATTTTGTTTGGTTTGCGTAAGTGTCCGTGAGACTCATAACACGCGCGCGCACACACACACACACACACACACACACACACACACACACACACACACACACACACACACACACATTACCCAATAATCGAAGTTGCACAACAGCTTGTCCAAGGCATTGCAGCTGACATTGGGTTTTGCACACAGTACCTTGGGCCGTAAGCCGCTAAACACTACAGATGAATTATTCGAGCCACTGTTCCGTATGAAGGACAGTGACTGAACAAGGTCGACCAGGTTGTGACTAGCTGTGCGCATCCTTTTCATCACAACCCAAACACAGTACACATCACCTCACTTCATTTGTGTCTACTGTATCGTCTCGACACATTTTTCGCAAGTTGATGGGTTTCAGTTGGCGCATTTCGTTCTTCGGTGAGGAATTCAGAGACACATCTCCGTTTTATACGCACCAAGTGTGAGTACCCATTTTGGAACATTCCCCAACCGTTGGTATTTGTCACAGAACAACGAAAGCGACAAAACATTCACGGGAAATTCAAAAATTTCTGCTGTACTAACATACCCCCTTCGGAGATTCAGTCAACACAAAAAATATAACGCATTTATTTCGGAGTGGCCCTCCTGTAAACAGATGAACGAGAATGCATAATCAAAATACATATATTCACCTTCAACGTAATCTCCACTGGGTGCCATACGGTTTAGGCAACATTACTGCTATCAAACTTCTTTTAGAGTATATCGAGTTCATTATGTCAGATGCCTTGGTTGTTTGTTGAAATGTGGTAGAGAGAACTTTGCAGTGCAGCCGTGATGGATGCCTGCCGTGCCATACCAAGATTAAAAGGAAGTGTGGGTATTGTGTATTAAACCGTGGACCTAGAAACGACCGGCCGTTACGACCGAGCGGTTCTAGGCGCTTCAGTCCGCAGTCGCGATGCTGCTACGGTCGCAGGTTCGAATCCTGCCTCGGGCATGGATGTGTTAGGTTTCAGTAGTTCTATGTCTAGGTGACTGATGACCTCAGATGTTAAGTCCCATAGTGCTTAGAGCCATTTGAACCTAGAAATGTATTGAAATGCAGGAGGATCTGCAGCGAATTGACGCATGGTGCAGGGAATGGCAATTGAATCTCAATGTAGACGAGTGTAATGTGCTGCGAATACATAGAAAGATAGATCCCTTATCATTTAGCTACAAAATAGCAGGTCAGCAACTGGAAGCTGTTAGTTCCATAAATTATCTGGCAGTACGCATTAGGAGTGATTTAAAATGGAATGATCATATAAAGTTGATCGTCGGTAAAGCAGATGCCCGAGATTCATTGGAAGAATCCTAAGAAAATGCAATCCGAAAACAAAGGAAGTAGTTTACAGTACGCTTGTTCGCCCACTGCTTGAATACTGCTCAGCAATGTCAGATCCGTACCAGATAGGGTTGATAGAAGGGACAGAGAAGATCCAACGGAGAGCAACGCGCTTCGTTACAGGATCATTTAGTAATCGCGAAAGCGTTACGGAGATGATAGATAAACTCCAGTGGAAGACTCTGCAGGAGAGACGCTCAGTAGCTCGGTACGGGCTTTTGTTAAAGTTTCGAGAACATACCTTCACCGAAGAGTCAAGCAGTATATTGCTCCCTCCTACGTATATCTCGCGAAGAGACCATGAGGATAAAATTAGAGAGATTAGAGCCCACACAGAAGCATACCGACAATCCTTCTTTCCACGAACAATACGAGACTGGAATAGAAGGGAGAACCGATAGAGGTACTCAGGGTACCCTCCGCCACACACCGTCAGGTGGTTTGCGGAGTATGGATGTAGATGTGGATGTAGACAGATGTAGATGTAGAAATGACGGAGAGGCTTCGTCCCGCCGTAGCCATCAGTGGTTCACAACCCCATCGCAGCCCCACACCGAACCCAGTGTTATTGTGCGGTTCGACCGGCAGTGGACTCCCCCCGGGAACGTCTCATAACAGACGAGTGTAATCCCAAATGTTTGCGTCGTAGAGTAATTATGGCGTACCCATACGTGGAAACAGTGTTTGTGCAGCAATCGCTGACATAGCCTAACTGAGGCGGAATAAGGGGAACCAGCCCGCATTCGTCGAGGTAGGTGGAAAACCGCCTTAAAAACCATCCAGGCTGGTCGGCACACCGGACCTCGACACTAATCCACCGGGCGGATTCGTGCCGGGGACCGACACGCCTTCCCGCTCGGGAAGCTGCGCGGAAAGGACAGTGCAACATCCCATCTCGGCGAAAATGTTTTCTCAGTATCGTACCGCATCATAACGTAAAAAAAAAAAAAAACTCTGTACTGGAGAAACCAACGTGGCCTTCTTCTGGGTCTACTGAAATTAGAAAGCAACGTTTCAGCCACGGCTACAGTGACCTGCTTCTTATAGCGTTACGTCGCATTACGATACTACTCACAATACTATTGTGTCAACAGACGCAATTATGTTGATATCCCATCTTGTTAAATCTGTGCTCACCACGCCATACGGTCGTCACCGAGTGATGCAGACGAACTGGCAGAATTTGCATTCGAAAAAAGAGCTCTCCGGATGTTCCTCATTGAGTTGATGCACAACCAGTTGCTTTGCACTTACCACTCGCTTCCAGATTCGTTATTCTCGGCTGCCGGGACAATGATTTCAAACACGTGTTTTAGGTATGGGACCAGGATTATCACACAAGTCAAGTCACCTTAATCAATTAGCGAAAATTTATTTGGCACCACATCCTGTGCGAATGTCCGGTAAGTTTAAATAGCGGCGTTTTTATTCTGCCTACAGAACTTAATTTTTAAGGTAGTTGTTAATTAACAGTACAGTAAGACCTGACACTGATAAGCGACCTCTGCCGCTGGACTCCATCTTCTAAAAGCCCAATGTAAACATGGGCAAGGAAGGTAGGGAAATCGTTAGTCTGTATCAGCTCCATCCAGGGTGACGCAGAAAGGGAGGGGGTGGGGGGGGGGGAGAGGCGGCGGCTCGGATTTGACATCACAGCCAACTTCCAGCCATATCGAGGGGAGTGTGGTTCCAGCCGACTCTCACGATTGCGTTACGTCTCACAAGGGTTCCAAGCTGCGTGGGGCTTCATCTGACACCAGAAACCACGACTTACTCCAGAATGAACAACTGCCTCATTGTCAGAACCCCGTAAGAGACAGTGCAATGAATATGTGGAGTCCTGGAAAGCTTTAACCATCCGCTCGGTTCTTTAAAATACTGAATCTAGCCAAGACAGTGCACTCACAACAGGAGGTTCGCAGTTCGCGGTCTACCGATTAGCGTTTCTGCCTCTGGATCACGGGGCCCCTGTTCGATTCCCGACCATGTTGGGGATTTTCTCCGCCCGGGGACTGGATGTTCGTGTTGTCCTCACCATTTCATCATCATTCGGGAACATGGCGAGACTGGACAGTGGAAAGATTGGGACTTTTTACGGGCGCTGATAACAGCGCTGTTAAGCGTCCCACAAACCAAAACCAACAACATCACTACCGGAAGGAATGGGGCTCTAATTTGTGTCTAGACCATCATAATTTAGGATTCCCTAATTTCTCTAACCCGCGTAAGGTGAATGCTGTGATGATTCCTTAAACAAGTACACAGCTCATTTTGTTCCCCTTCTTCTTTTCTTGCCGTTGCGAGTCTGTATTTTCTATCATTACTTCGACCATTATGATTTATTTTCCTACCGAAATATCAAAACTGATTTACTACTTTTAGTGTCTCGTATCCCAATCTCATTCCCTCTGCTTCGTCAGACTTATTTCGACTATACTTTATTACCTCTGTTGATATTCCTGTTATAACCTCTTTTCGAGACATTGCCCATTCAGATTAACTGATCTTCCAAGTCTTTTGTCACTTATGACGGAATCACTTGTGTCATCGGCAAACCTCGGGATTTTTCTTTCCTCTACTTGAGCTTCAATCTCCATTCTAAATTTCTCCTTGGTTTACTGTGTGCTCAGCCTACAGATTGGATAACACTGCCTCCATCCCTTCTCAGTTATTGCGTGTCTTTCATGCCCTTCCCCCATAAGGAGACCCTCTCTTATATGAAGGGTAAAACTACGAGAAATGTCAATATTAGAACCAGCTCCCCCTCTTCTTTACTAAGAACGGCAGGAAATTAGGCTTTAATCCCACAACAATGACGCAGCCGTGAGAGATGGAACACAAGGACTGACAAGGAAATCGACCTTGTCCTATGTTGTATATAGGTAAATTGATGCCGTCAGTAGGTAAATACACATATATTAATGTGTTTCATGTAGAATATTAGCATATATTAATTTATTTCGGCTGATCCTGTATTAGGCAGCAGCCACTAGCGCTTGCTCGTGGCGTATAAGAAGCAGGTTGTTGATTCAGATCTAACATGTGAACGACATGTAACAGTAACACGTAGCCACTGGATATAGGTCACACACAGTAGCTTACAAGACGGACGAGTAAGGATTCTTGCAGATCTTACCAAGCCATTAGAATGCTCACATTGCAGTGGAGAGGTCTTACGTCATCCGAGTGGTACAAAAGGGCATATCTCGAATTAAAAGGAAGATAATGGTCACAGTACTGAACATAATCACTGGGATTATTACTCGTCAGTATTGTGATCTCGGGCAGTCAAGCCGAGTTATAGCTGGGAGAAGATCCTACCTATAGTGTTAGGCAAATTACTGGGCCTGTCCAGACATCAATCTATTCTGCTCACAGCCACGACACTTGCCTAAAATTGGCGTCCAACGATGGGAGTCTACAGAAGCGGCGAGAGTGGAATATTAACTAGCTACTGGCTGAATTTACGTCTTAAGGGAATGTAACTCGTTCACGAAAGAAGTGGCTTACAAGGCACATGTTCGACCGTTTCTTCAGTATAGTTCTTCACTCTGAGATGCTCACCATGTAGGACTGGTAGAAGAGATGGAGAAGATCCAACGAAGAGCCACTCGCTTCGTCACGGGATCGTTTAGAAGGCGCGAGAGCGTTACATAGATGTTCGATAAACACCAGAAGCGGGCGCTACAAGAGAGACATTGTGCATCACGGGGAAGTTTATTAGTGAAATTTCGAGAAATTTATTTGTGGGAAGAGTCGGACAACATTTTACTTTCTTCCACATACATCTCGTGAAACGACAACGACGAAAATATTCGAGATATTAGAGGTAATAGAATGGCTTATCGACAGTCATTTTTCCGTTGTGCATTCGCGAGTGGAGCAGGGAAGTGGTACCAGGCGTACCCTCCGTCACACACCGCCAGGCAGCTTGCGGAGTATTGAAGTAGATGCAAAGTTTCTACGCTGAAGGGATTTATACGAGGTGCATTCAAATTCTAAGGCCTCCGATTTTTTTCTCCGGACTGGAAAGAGATAGGGACATGCGCATTGTTTTAAAATGAGGCCGCATTCATTGTCAATACGTCCCAGAGATGGCAGCACCGTACGGCAGATGGAATTTTACCGCCAGCGGCGAGAATGAGAACTGTTTTAAATACTTAAAATGGCGACATTTTCCTTACTTGAACAGCATGCAATCATTCGTTTTCTGAATTTGCGTGGTGTGAAACCAATTGAAATTCATCGACAGTTGAAGGAGACATGTGGTGATGGAGTTATGGATGTGTCGAAAGTGCGTTCGTGGGTGCGACAGTTTAATGAAGGCAGAACATCGTCTGACAACAAACCAAAACAACCTCGGGCTCGCACAAGCCGGTGTGACGACATGATCGAGAAAGTGGAGAGAATTGTTTTGGGGGATCGCCGAATGACTGTTGTACAGATCGCCTCCAGAGTTGGCATTTCTGTGGGTTCTGTGCACACAATCCTACATGACGACCTGAAAATGCGAAAAGTGTCATTCAGGTGGGTGCCACGAATGCTGACAGACGACCACATGGCTGCCCGTGTGGCATGTTGCCAAGCAATGTTGACGCGCAACGACAGCATGAATGGGACTTTCTTTTCGTCGGTTGTGACAATGGATGAGACGTGGATGCCATTTTTCAATCCAGAAACAAAGCGCCAGTCAGCTCAATGGAAGCACACAGATTCACCGCCACCAAAAAAATTTCGGGTAACCGCCAGTGCTGAAAAAATGATGGTGCCCTCCGCCACACACCGTTGGGTGACTTGCGGAGTATAAATGTAGATGTAGATGTTCTGGGACAGCGAGGGCGTAATCCTTACCCATTGCATTCCAATGGGCACTACAGTAACAGGTGCATCCTACGAAAATGTTTTGAAGAACAAATCCCTTCCTGCACTGCAACAAAAACGTCCGGGAAGGGCTGCGCGTGTGCTGTTTCACCAAGACAACGCACCCGCACATCGAGCTAACGTTACGCAACAGTTTCTTCGTGATAACAACTTTGAAGGGATTCCTCATGCTCCCTACTCACCTGACCTGGCTCCTAGTGACTTTTGGCTTTTTCCAACAATGAAAGACACTCTCCGTGGCCGCACATTCACCAGCCGTGCTGCTATTGCCTCAGCGATTTTCCAGTGGTCAAAACAGACTCCTAAAGAAGCCTTCGCTGCTGCCATGGAATCATGGCGTCAGCGTTGTGAAAAATGTGTGCGTCTGCAGGGCGATTACGTCGAGAAGTTTCATCGATTTCGGGTGAGTAGTTAATTAGAAAAAAAATCGGAGGCCTTAGAACTTGAATGCACCTCGTACTGTGAATTCTGCGTATTTCATATGAAAACGGAACAAACCACATATCAACGCATTTTTCTCCTACGTTGAAAATAAACGGTAAAAGCTCTAGACCTCGCCAGCTCTGTGTGTTTTTCTATTCGATAAATTTTATATATGGCACATATATACATAATTAATACCCTCTAAATTGATCCCAGAATTGGGAACAAGCACTTTTCCTTTTCCCTTTAGAATTTCCACAAATATCCTATCCTGTCGTCGGATTTCCGACAGGAAAGTACGAACCAAGTCGCTGATGTTCGTTCACTACGCGATCGAGCAATTCAAGTAAAACCTTCCACGCAATCATGCGAGTACAACCGTAACGCCTCAGGGATACGACAATTTTTCAAAGGTACCATTCCAGAATTTCGCATAAACCAACTAGGGAAACAACGAAAAACTAAAATCCGTATGGCCAGAGTGGAGATTTGGACCCTTTCGCAAGCCCAACATACTGTCCACCCTCGTTGCCGACGGACCATTAAATCATAATTTTGCTTTTCTCCATGCGACTGTTCACAAATGAATTATTTTAATTAATTACACAATGCTGGAAAACAATACTCTAACAAAACCGAACAGAACTCAACGCATGCTTGTTGGAAACGATATAGGGTGGGTGCTACGTTTGTCAACAGCAGATAACCTCACCGGATGAAAAATTATTCACCCCAGTGCGCACGTAAAGACGAATAATTAAGCCTTTCCAGATGGCGCATCGATCGATTCATGTGCTCAACCGTGCGAGCACTGCCTGTACATGAGCATAAGGCAGTAGCGATCAGCGAAATATTTGTGTTTTAAGCGGACATTGTACATAACATAGGTAAAAAAAAAGGCAACCGTGTCTGGGTGTAACGATGGCCATATGGTGTGTGAAGTTGCTGGTGTTGGACTGTTCAGCATGCCTACAAGTAGTGCTGCAACACACATGGCCGCAAAACGTGATGTGAGATTTATGGTGATCGCCCTCTGAGCCGTGTCTCCAGCGGCTCTGTACCACGGAGCGCACTTCCTGCCGCGATATAGGACATCTGGTGGCAGTGACACAGCCCACTTGCACTTGGAGCCTCATCGATACATCACCATCATTGTGCTTCAGTAGAGAACCACATCGCTGTTGCTATTGAACGATCTGGATTCTGTCTCTCTGCTGCATTATTTGTAGTGAATCTTTCTTTATATGTGAAGATAGTAACTGTTCTCGAAAGAACAGAATACTGTTGATGACCGTGCAGCTTTTTCCCTGTAATAAATGATGACTAACTTACAACCTAAGCTGCCAACAGGTGTTGTTGATATACTTCGATGTGGACAGCTGAAAATGTGTGCCCCGACCGGGACTCGAACCCGGGATCTCCTGCTTACATGGCAGACCCTCCATCCATCTGAGCCACCGAGGACACAGATGAGTAGCGCGACTGCAGCGACTTATCAAATGGTTCAAATGGCTCTGAGCACTATGGGACTCAACTGCTGTGGTCATTAGTCCCCTAGAACATAGAACTACTTAAACCTAACTAACCTAAGGACATCACAAACATCCATGCCCGAGGCAGGATTCGAACCTGCGACCGTAGCAGTCGCACGGTTCCGGACTGCGCGCCTAGAACCGCGAGACCACCGCGGCCGGCAGGGACTTATCCCTTGCTCGCTTCCCGTCAGACTCACATTCCCAACTGTAATGAGTGGATGGGCAAATGTCTATAAGGTACATCACATATGTAGAATTGTGGACAGTCGGGGATGTGAGTCTGACGGGAAGCGTGCAAGGGATAAGTCCCTGCAGTCGCGCTATTCATGTGTGTCCTCGGTGGCTCAGATGGATGGAGCGTCTGCCATGTAAGCAGGAGATCCCGGGTTCGAGTCCCGGTCGGGGCACACATTTTCAGCTGTCCACATCAAGGTATATCAACAACACCTGTTGGCAGCTTAGGTTGTCATTTTGTCATCATTGAATCTTCCTTGTTTGCTAATCATTTCTGTTCCTATTCAGCTTTCTTATGACTACAGTTACTGCACCACTCTGCAGCCCATCTCTCCTTACCGTTGAGTATGGAGTTGTACGCAACAGACCGGAGACATGCTTCAAGGCTTGTGAATCAGAATTGCTTCCAGACGTGACAGCAGTTGCAGGCAGTGAATGAAGGCCCATCCCACCATGTTAGCGAGGCAACATTACAGTAGGAGCTGCGTGCAACGAACGTTTGGAGTCGCTCTCAAGAGGCCATTGCTGACACACACATAAACAAAACAACAGCAAAGTTCATCAGGCCGGAAGAATCTGTGGGTCATTTTGTGATCACTCCCCACCCTATTACATCTCTGTTGGACAGCGAAATCAACTGATTTGAACGCGATAGAATACGTGTTCAAATGGTTCAAATGGCTCTGAGCACTATGGGACTTAACTGCTGTGGTCATTAGTCCCCTAGAACTTAGAACTACTTAAACCTAACTAACCTAAGGACATCACACACATCCATGCCCGAGGCAGGATTCGAACCTGCGACCGTAGCGGTCGCGCGGTTCCAGACTGTAGCGCCTAGAACCGCTCGGCCACTCAGGCCGGCAGAATATGTGTGTTGGACATGTTGGAATAATGGGCAAAACTCCGATATCAGCATCCCTGCACATTGGTGGAATTGTTTAATTCAGTCCTCAGTGAGTGGCTTGATATGGATGCAACAACCAGTCCGCACAGGATATGATGACCCATGTGCAGTGACCCTTTCTTGTTGCCGGCCGGTGTGGCCGAGTGGTTCTAGGCACTTCAGTCTGGAACCGCGCGACCGCTACGGACGCAGGTTCGAATCCTGCCTCGGGCATGGATGTGTGTGATGTCCTTAGGTTCGTTAGGTTTAAGTAGTTCTAAGTTCTAGGGGACTGATGACCTCGGATGTTGAGTCTCATAGTGCTCAGAGCCAATTGAACCTTTTTTGTCCACAGTGCTGGGTGAGTTCCTTCGTTTGTTCCGAAGGGGAGGGCAACATTGTTTTCCCACTTTCAGCTGGTCTTCGATACACTGTGATGACACCCTCGATGTGCGCACCCTGCAGCATTCCTCAAACGATTTTACGGAAACTATTCCCTAAAACAACTTCATCTTCCCTTTGTATTGTATTTTATGTTAACTGGGGACCGAGAAACGACGGAGAGACTCCGTCCCCACCGCATCCGCAAAGGTCCACAACCCCACGACGACCACCGCAGTCCTCTTCACCCCTCCGCCCCTCACACCGAGCTCAGGGTTACTGTGTGGTTCGGCCCCCAGTAGACCCCCCCCCCCCCCACACACACAGGGAACGTCTCACACCAGACGAGTGTAACCCCATGTTTGCGTGGTAGAGTAATGGTGGTGCAAGCATACGTGGAGAATTTGCTTGCCGCAGCAATTGCTAACATAGTGTAGCTGAGGTGGAATAAGGGGAACCAGCCCGCAGTGTAGCTGAGGTGGAATAAGGGGAACCAGCCCGCATTCGCCGAGGCAGATGGAAAACCGCCTAAAACTATCCACAGACTAGCCAGCTCACTGGACCTCGACACAAGTCTGCCGGGCGGATTCGTGTCGGGGGCTAGGCGCTCCTTCCCACTTTGGAAAGCCGTGCGTTAGACCGCTTGGCTAACCGAGCGCGCCATCTTCCCTTTACTTCTAGCTTAGTACGTTGGCTTCACGATGACTTTTTCATCATTTCGATAATGGTCATAGTTATGTGAAATTTGCATTTAATAAGACTCTGTGCAAAATTCGAAAAAGTTTACAATGGCAAATAAGGGTCGCTATGATTTTGCGTTTGGTGGATATTACATAATATGTTGCTGTGTAGCAAATGTAGCCAAGGTGTAGGTGGGGGTCGAGGTCTCTTTCACCAATCTCGAGAAAACTGATATGATGTATACACTCACTAGCGATCGCACATGCCAGCGATAAAGCCAGAATGAAAAATCTGCAAATCCCTCGCATTTCACAAACAGTTTGAGGTATCAAATGATATTTAGGCAGATAATAACACACAAAGAGGAGAGTATTTTCCCATAAGGTTATTATACAATACTTCATTATCTACCACATTATTCCACTAACTACAAACTTTTTCAATGAAAAAATCTTATTTTCGAGGATCATCGACAGCTGGTGAAACGACAAATGCTTTGAGTTTTGGAACAACATAAGTGAAGACATTAAACCTTTATTTTTGGGCGGCCGGGGTGGGCGAGCGTTTCTAGGCGCTACAGTCTGGAGCCGCGGGACCGCTACAGTCACAGGTTCGAATCCTGCCTCGGGCATGGATGTGTGTGATGTCCTTAGGTTAGTTAGGTTTAAGTAGTTCTAAGTTCTATGGGACTGATCACGTCAGAAGTTAAGTCCCATAGTGCTCAGAGCCATTTGATCCATTTTATTTTTGCTTCTTCATACGCTATTGACCTTACTTTTCAGGAAGAAGATGCTGTGATATGCAAATGATTTGCTTTTCAGAGCATTCACACAAGGTTGGCGCCGGTGGCGACACCTACAACGAGCTGACATGAGGAAAGTTTCCAACCGATTTCTCATACACAAACAGCAGTTGACCGGCGTTTCCTGGAATCGTTGTTGTGATGCCACGTGTGAGGAGGAGAAATGCCTACCATCACGTTTCCGACTTTGATAAAGGTCGGATTGTAGCCTATCGCGATTGCGGTTTATCATATCGCCACATTGCTGCTCGCGTTGGTCGAGTTCAATGACTGTTAGCAGAATGTGGAATCGGTGGGTTCAGGAGGGTAATACGGAACGCCGTACTGGATCACAACGGCCTCGTATCACTAACAGTCGAGATGACCGGCATCTTATCCGCATGGCTGTAACGAATCGTGCAGCCACGTCTCGATCCCTGAGTCAACAGATGGGGACGTTTGCAAGACAACAACCATCTGCACGAACAGTTCGACGACGTTTGCAGCAGCATGGACTATCAGCTCGTATCCCATGGATGCGGTTCCCCTTGTCGCTGCATCACAGACAGGAGCGCCTGCGATGGTGTACTCAACGACGAACCTGGGTGCACGAAATGCAAAACGTCATTTTTTCGGATGAATCCAGGTTCTGTTTACAGCATCATGATGGTCGCATCCGTGTTTGGCGACATCGCGGTGAACGCACATTGGAAGCGTGTATTCGTCATCGCCATACTGGCGTATCACCCGGCGTGATGGTATGGGCTGCCATTGGTTACACGTCTCGGTCACTTCTTGTTCTTACAGACGGCACTTTGAAGAGTGGACGTTACATTTGAGATGTGTTGCGACCCGTGGCTCTACCCTTCATTCGATCCCTGCGAAATCGTATATTTCAGCAGGATAGTGAACTACCGCATGTTGCAGGTCCTGTACGGGCCTTTCTGGATACAGAAAATGTTCGACTGCTGCCCTGGCCAGCACATTCTCCAGATCCCTCACCAACTGAAAACGTCTGGTCAATGGTGGCCGAGCAACTAGCTCGTCACAATACGCCAGTCACTGCTCTTGATGAACTGTGGTATCGTGTTGAAGCTGCATGGGCAGCTGTACCTGTACACGCCATCCAAGCTCTGTTTGACTCAATGCCCAGGCGTATCAAGGCCGTTATTATGGGCAGAGGTGGTCGTTCTGGGTAGTGATTTCTCAGGATCTGTGCACCCAAATTGCGTGAAAATGTAATCACATGTCAGTTCTAGTATAATATATTTGTCCAATGAATACCCGTTTATCATCTGCATTTCTTCTCGGTGTAGCACTTTTAATGGCCGGTAGTGTATTTAAGAGGTCATGCAGGGGCTGTGGCGGTGGAGATCGGGGTCACGGCGGTGCTGTCAGACGCACCGTGGGACGGCGGGGGAAGCGACCGGAAGGAATGGCGGGCGGCGACGTGATGCACAGGGCATTAGCCGCCCGCCGGCTCTTTCATCTCGGCCGTGCTTCGGGCGCGCGCGCGTGCCTCTCGCGGTCCTCATTCCGCTAAAAGCTATCGCGGCCCGCTTTAAAGTGCTGCAATTTAAACTGCCTCCGCCAGACTCGGCCTGCGGCGCCGAGAAAAGTTATTTGGCCGCCGGCCGCCGGCGAACTACTGTCGTAAAGAAAGCAGGGGTTAGCAGCCACGGGCGCGCTTACTTGGTGTGTGGCGGCTGGCGGGTAGCTGGTAGCGAGTAGCGGTCGATCGCGCAGGTGGCGTGCGCTCGCATGTACAAGGCGGTGAGGCGAGCTTTCGCATCAGTTCGGTAGACCTGACTGATCTAACGGCACTAAAGAGACTGAGACTGTAAAGGCACCACAGGCGAGACGAGTATTAACGAAGGTACGAGCATACGAAGTAGGTTCCCAAATACGTGAGCGGCTCGAGGACTTCTCAATAGCGATGGAAAAAGCCGACCTGTTAATACCGATACCGGTACTTCAGTTCGGAACAACCGCTATTTTCGGTATTTGTTTGGTCTCGGTAACAACTGGTGCTTTTTATTTTTGTCTTATAATCGAGTAGAAGAACCGAAATATCAATTAGTCACAGCATCTGTGACAGTTCTTTTTATATAAAAAACTTTAAAAAAAAAAAAAGGAAAACGAAGTGAAATTTGCCTTGGTTTGAATTACTGCGCTATTATAGAAAATGCTAAAAGCGATTAATGCTATTTTAATAAAAATGCTGACGGAAACGAACAACAGTCTGCAGCTCGTGGTCTCGCGGTCGCGTTCTCGCTTCCCGAGCACGGGGTTCCGGGTTCGATTCCCGGCGGGGTCAGGGATTTTCACCTGCCTCGAGGTGACTAGGTGTTTGTGTTGTCCTCATCATTTCATCATCATTCATGAAAGTGGCGAGTTTGGACTGTGCGAAAGTTGGGAATTTGTACGGGCGCTGATAACCGTGCAGTTGAGCGCCCCACAAACCACTAATCATCATCATCATCATCATCATCATCATCATCATCAGAAAATAGCAACAAATACGTCGCATAAGAACTAGTACAGCATTGTGAGACAATAACGTCCCTGTTGCCATTTGTCGCGGCTTAAGATACGCGTGTACGTATAGTGTTGAAAGACTTGGCCCGATCAGGTTTCTATGGTAGTTTTTCACTGTCATCGCCGGAGCGCCGTTATATTACAGAATGTCAACAACGTTTGTCTGGAAATATTTTTACGAAGTGACTTAGTAGTAAGGCACTGTGCTTCATTTGCTTTTAAAGATTAAAGATCTGTCTGCCATTTCTATGAAATAGTAAAAGAGGAAGGAAATTATGGTAACAGTAATAAATTAAGAACTTAACAATTCATTCATAGTATACAATAGAAATACAAAGTAGCTGATTGCTGCCTGTGTCTATATAATATGCCTTTATATGCTTCTAGCACTTGAAAACGGACGAATTAACATGGAAAACTCAGTTTTCCAACATCGGTTTTCATATTTTAGCATGACTATGCGCAATGCCCAAATAGTGGCACGATCCCGATTACAACATGATCTTTGAGCAGAGTTTTAAAAAAAGTAGAATCGGTAGGAGAATTATGTAATAACATCTAGACTGCTGCTATATCAGCAAGCTGATTTTTATTACGCAATATCTCTAACAGATACCTTCTACGCCGCAGTACCACTGGATCGTAAACAACAGGAAAAGACTGCTGTTTCTTGTCCTATTCAGTCACTTATCACTTCCCGGGAAATGTAGTGAATGGTGAATGGACTCGTTTTTTTCTTTTATTTGTCTATTTCATTTACTATTTTGATTCTATATATCATGTTCGATTTCTGCATGCATTGCATGGCCGAAAGAACTCTGCGTCGTAATTCGGAACACAGGCACTGAAATATCGTATTTATCCGCCGACTCCACGCAAGCAACTTTCAAGTAAAACGTCTCTCCTGTATTGGGATATAAATAATAGATGTACGAGTACAGGTTGTAGACACATGGTTGACGACATATGGAACTTTGAGTCTGACCGTGAGTCGTGATCAGATAGCCAAATGGTTGCGATTTGTCGTAGCGAGCTCGGTCAGACAAGGTTGTCCCTTACCAACGACATTATATGCACTGGCTCTCGACCCGTTACTTTGCGGCCCACGACACTAAGCTTACACACTACTTAACCTAACTTAAACCTACTTAAGCTAAGAACAGCACATACCCCCATCAGCGACAGAGGACTCGAACCTCCGACGGGGCGAGCCGAGCGGACCGTGACAACGCCCTCGGTTTACATGTTTATTACAGGAAAATGAATAGGAATAAACAACCGAAAGCAGGTTATTTCAGAAACTGATTATTTTGAGCAGTTTTAACAGTCGGATTAAACCGGCATTGAAAAGAAACGATGTAACCGAAAACCTGATGTTTCCGCGCCGTCCCTAATCCGTTGTACTGGACGGCGAGTGTTCATCAGATACTAGGATATCGTCAACAATGCCCCATGGAAGTGTAATACGATCGCTATTATTCTCTGTATGCATAAATGGTGTGACGGACAGGTTGAGCTGCAGTCTGCAGGTGTTTCCTGATGACACTGTCATGCACAGGAAGGTGTCCACGTCACGTGACTGTGGGAGAATACAGGACGATTTAGACAAAATTTCTAGTTGGTGTGATGAATATTAACGAGCTTTAAATGTAGAAAAATGTAAGTTACTGCAGATGAGTAGGAAGAGCAAACCTGTAATGTTCGAACTCGATATCAGTAATCTCCTCACTGACACAGTCACGGCGTCTAGTTATCTGCGCGTAACGCTGCAAATTAGTATGAAACAAAACGAGTACGAAAGCATTGTAGTAGGGAAGGAGAATGGTCAACTTCGGTTTATTGCGACAGTTTTAGGAACTTGTGGTTCATCTGTAGGACAGACCACGCATAGAAAACTAGCGCAACCCATTCTTGAGTACTGTTCGCGGGTTTCCGAAGACCACCAGGTCGAATTAAAGGAAAGCTTCGAAGGTATTCAGAGGAGGGCTGATAGAATCTCTATGACAACTTCCCTCCATAACTCTATAGACGGCGATTGTTTTCGCCTACAGCCGTTTGCTCCTCGCAGTTGAAAGCCGTCGAAAGTGCTACCAGGTGTCAGGATTTTCCGTATGTTCACTCACCTCAAGGAGTGTCTTAGTAGTAAATAGTGGTATTTTTTCACGTATCTCTGTGTTTATGAACTCATATCCCTTGAACTAGGTGTGGTACAATAATGTATTTGTGGGTAAATTCAGCGGCATATGTGGGTATTATCTGAAAAATATATCAGTAGCAAAGAAATAAAAAATTTAAACGTCAGGCATGAAGCGGCGGTTTTCACGTATCTGTGTGTTTATGGCGTATCTCCTAAACTACCGTAGTAGGTGCTTCTTACCCCAACAGCGATTGCAGCCCGACAATAAGGGATATGTGGACCCATGTTTGGTTGAAATCGCTCCACTGATTTAGGAGGAAATGTGGAAAACACACACACACACACACACACACACACACGCACACACACACACACATATATATATATATATATATATATATATATATGTGTGTGTGTGTGTGTGTGTGTGTGTGTGTGTGTGTGTGTGTGTGTGTGTGTGTGTGTGTGTAATCTACCAGTTTCCAAATAACGACTCCAGTGTTAGTGTTAAACTGCTGTAGATAAGTAATTAGGCTACTGTAGTTGTGCATATTCATTTTTAACTTACCATAACGCTAGCTAATGAAACAAAATCGGTTTTCCTCTTCTTTCATGTTACAAAACTATCCATAATTAGAAACTACCACAACAGCACACAGCACAAAAACAATAAACGGCAGCACTTATATTAAATTCATCTGCAGGCAAGAACTGAACTGATTAACAAAACTACATCTGAGCTCAAGCGAGGCCAATAACGTATAGTACGTAGCTAAAGTAGGGATGGGCGATAGCCGATAGGGTCGGTTGTACTGTGCCACACAGAAAAACGGGAACATTTCCACAATCCAATAAAGCTAGAAGTAATGAAGGAAATAAATTGCATTCATGGTAATTGAAACCTTAAAACTTTGCCATTTACGAAACATAGATGGCATTTATCATTTTTTTTTTTTAAATGTACGAATACATTCGTGAAATTTGCTGTTGAGATTCCTCATTGACCGCTGCAACATCTCAGCTGGGATACTGTGAATTGCATCCCGAATTCTCTGTTTTAAGTCGTCCAGGGTTCTTGGTCGAGCCGTGCAGACTTTGCTCTTGAGGTAGCCCCACAAGAAAAAATCACACACGGATAAATCTGGTGATCAAGAAGGGCCAGGGAATGTTCCCGAATCGTGAGATCACACTGTTGCCAAACAATTCTCGCACGTATGCCGTTGGTTGCCGTGCAGTGTGTGATGTCACTCCGTCCTCTTGAAACCAAGGTTCTTCAATGTTTGGAAAGTTGTTCAGTGCAGTGTTACGAAAGTTCGTAAATATCCGCGTAACGATCGGCATTGACAGTTATTGTTTTTCCCTGTTCATTTTCGAAAAAATACGGTCTGATAATCCCATGTGATGAAACACCACACCATACTGTCACTTTACTAGCGTGTAAAGGGCCCTCATGTACGTCATTAGGATTTGTGTTTGCCCAGTAACGGTAGTTCTGTTTATTCACAAAACCTGTGAGATGAAAATGTGCCTCATCTGACATCCACAACTTGTTTAGAAATTCATCGTCATTGTTTATTTTTTCATCATTTGTTGATAGAATCCTAATCGCAGCCGGTAATCTTTGTCCTTCAATTGTTGCACCATCTGTAGTTTGTACGGATGAACTTTTGAATCAAGATGAAGAATTCTGCGAACACTCTCGGGACAGTCCAACCACTGCTGCTGGATTACGAATTGAATGCCGTGGGCTCCGTAAGACAGACTCGCGTACAACATCAATGTTCGCTGGAGAACGCACACTTCTTGGTCGTCCTGTTAGTTTCTTCTTGAGGGCAGATCCAGTCTCTTCAAAGTTATTAATCCAAAATTTTACCCCGTGATTCGACGAACAGCATCATGACGTCCTAAATTATAAAAACGTCGAAACTCCCTCTGCGCCGCTACCAAGCTATCATTGTTTTTATAAAAACATTTTTATGGCTAACGCACGCTATTGTCCGTTCCACTGATCCGTGATTACTGAAATGCGGACTGTTTACTCACTTAAATGTCGCGAAAGCGCTGTGCTGCCACTTGCCCATGGCTGCCAAGATTCATTTCAAACATTCCAGTTATTCTGTGTCACCCCTTATATTTTCGGTGTAAATCCAGGGATAGCTAACCTAGGAATAGGCTAACCATTACTTAGCACGATTTGCACGTCGTTTTATTCCTCGGTTAGTTGTTCCCAGAATAGCGTTCCCGTCCAGTTAAGTTGGCAACAGTTTAAGAGTACGCTGGGTATTTTCGCATACGTCATTTCTTATTTGCGTACTCGTAGTGTGCAGAAAAAAACGCGTGTATAACATGAGCGACAAGCGTTGCAGGTCGCAAAACTATTAGCTTGAGTATACTTTGAGGCTAGTAGATACTGGAAATGAGTTGAAGAGCGTAGAGGAAAACACGAAAACTGCTGTGGTCTCGTTCCATGAAAATATTAGTACAAAACATTTAACTAAGTTTGTAGGATACTTGTGTGTGTAAATAACAATCTAACCTGAAATTAATTAAAGGAACAGGTATTTGTTGTTTGACCAGTAAGAGATCTTCAAATTTCCGAATAAAGTATGGGGAAATACAGGTAAAAATTTCCATTCATAGATCGAAAGAGAAGCTACAACAGACGTAATTTTTTTTAAACAAGAAAGAAACACGTAAATATTGTGCCCAGAAAAGGTAACGGTGATGACTGGGTGTTGTGTGATGTCCTTAGGTTAGTTAGGTTTAAGTAGTTCTCAGTTCTAGGGGACTGATGACCATAGATGTTAAGTCCCATAGTGCTCAGAGCCAGAGCCAGAGCCAGATAAAATTGTCAACAGAAGGACGCCACAGTCAGTTCGATTCAGATGCAACATTCGTAGACACGATAGTATTCCACCAAATGTAGTTGTATGGTAGACTGGGAATTGTAAGCAGGCACATAACATAGAAGCAACTGTGAAATGCGGTTTACTTTGTAAAATAATTGGTCTTCTCAGAGTCTCCAAGAAACTGTAAGAACACAGACATAATGGAAATTAATTTGACTAACAGGTCTGAGAAATGTTACTGCCTAGCTTGCTGTTCTATTTATGTCTTAGAATGATTAATTCAGTACAGCAGCAGTGAGCGTTTCACAGAAAGTACCTTTGCAAATAACTTAACCCTATTTGTGCATCTGCTTTTGCAGTTTTTGGGATATATCAGTTCTGTTTCTATGATGTGATATGGTGGTTATTAATAATCATATTGAGGGTATTTATAAAGAAAAAGATGCCAACATTTACAATCAACAACAATAATCTTTTTTATAATCCTGGTGTAGAAATTGCAGGCGGTGCTGCTCCGGAAGTAGCATGACACGAACCAGGGAAGGGAGGAAGAAGTGCATTGGTTAAAATAAAAAGCATAATTTCAGAATTAAAACATAATCAATATACGTTTGTTTATTTTATTTTCATTTAACTACGTCAGAGAACTGAACTAGTTAACAAAACTATCTCTTGTGCATTTAGTCCAGTGTCATACTCGTTTTTGTAATAACACTGCTTGCTGTTCTCTTGTCGATACCAAGAAGTCTGCAATGCATAGAAGGAAGGCACCAGAGGCAAAACATTTCTGAAAGAAAGAAAAGAATGACATGAGACAATTTGTGTGACAATTGAGGAGAAATTTCAAAATATAACTTGCCAGACGTTCCTTCCACTGTTATGATTATGTAGATTCAATAACTCACGATTCCTCTTAGCTGAATGACAAGTATCTACGTTCTTATAATACACATATAATAATTATTGTATGATAATCCTAATATCTGAGAAAAACTACAGCTATACCTTACAGCTTTCTGTATAAAAACTGGCTTTCCTGTAAATTTAGTGTGTTAAGCTTAGCTTGAGTAAACACAAATAGGTCACAGCCTTCAGTGAATAATCGTATCGCGAGAGAATATTGTTGACCTGAAGCATTAATGGGCCTGTAATTCCAATATTTTCACAAAAGACGGAAAGTTGTTAAGGTACTGCTGTGATGTTGACAAAAAGAATCATTCCCAATAAAAAAACGGAATGGAACAATATTTTCTGCTACTGACATAATATGGCTCAGTGAAACTGCGACACTAATGCTTACTTAAAATTTTTTGCAACAAAAAAACATAATGTTTCTGTTTAAAACTGAAAAAGCTTTTAACGCAAGTAGTGCCCATAACTAATGTGGTTTTTCGATTTAATTGAGTCTATTATGGCACTGTCTGGTAAATAAAAAGAAACAGTCGTTTCCACTACTGCAGCAATTATAACATACGTCAGATAAACACGACTATTTTCGTACGAATCGTCATTTTAAAGTGTCTAATTTACGTAAATAACACAACGAATTCAAGAAGTACCGAAATCAAATGCATTTTACTAGAAATAAACAGTATTACTTTAGAAAACAAAGAAATAGTCTCACCTGTCCGTCATACGCTCCACTTTCTCACGAACAACATTGAAAAGACGATTGGAAAGCGAAATCAAGATATAAATTCGGAATCATCGAATTCTTCGAAATAATTTGGCCGATGTGTCACTTTCTTCTCCTTCCTCGTTCTCATGAACAGTTAAGCCAAAATCTCGTCATCGCTGTCTGAACTATCACCATTCCACTATCCTGAAAATGAATTCGCTGGGTAATCTCGCTAACCAGTCTGATGTCGCCGGTGAGGTTACCCCGAGCTAATCCTCTGGTTAGACGTTATTCCGGGTTTTTACAAAGCGTTTCTCGGGCTATTCCGAGAACAGAACTGAACAGGCTGCTAAGGGAGGATTGTACAACCCGCCCAGTTCTCTCTGTATTTCGATAGTTTAAAATTATCGATGGCATTGCTGACTAATGATAGTACGCATCCTGTTTTCGTTGTATCTGTTAATTTAGGTGACAGAGGAGGGGAGGGGGGGGGAAGGTTCCAGACGCCTCCCCCCCCCTCCCCCCTTTGGCTACCTCCTTGATATGATCAATGGTTGCTTAGCTGCTTTGAGTTTTATGTGTGGTATCACATGTTTGAACTGGTGATGGGATTACAGTGATGGAGCGAAGGTAACCTGATGACAACGCTAATTTTCGAAACTGATAGTAGCTGTGTTAGTTAAAAAGAGGCGACTCTATCTGATACAAACGAGGGTGTGCCGAAAGGTAATGCCTCCGAGATTTTTATGTGAAAACTCTCAAACATTTTTCAATAAAACAAACCTTATCACCATCTTTATTATTCATGTCTACACACTTATTTGGCTACATAGCCACCTTGGCGCCGAACACATTTCTCCCAACCAGAGACCAGTTTGTTGATACCGTCAACTGTAGAGTGACTTCGTTGACGGGGCCTCAAACTCATCTCTGCTTGCAGCGCTTCATCACTATCAACGCGAATTCAGTGACAGTGAATCCGAGGCGTTGGACTATATCAGATTACCCTGCGCTGGTGTGTCGTCTGGCATTGTCATGTTCAAGTACAGTGAGTCCCATGTGTGGACGAAATCTGAATTCGAAGCCCGGTTATTGAACGCTGTAGTTACGTTACCTTACACACCGCCATGTTGCAATTCAGAGCACTCTAACAACAGAGGACTGTAACTTTCGTCAGTGAAGTTGGAAAGTCAATCAAGGAATATGCGCTACATATATTGTCTCAATAGCTATTGAGAACAGATTTCGGAGGCGTTACTTTTCAGTCCGTTCTCGTAAAGGTGAATATGTTTAACAACAATCGCTGAAGCTGATTCTGATTTCCATTCTATAGAAAATATGACGAACGTCCCCTTGTGAGTAAAGGCTCTCCTATATAAGTCTCCGATGGCATGAAAAATCAATATTGCATATCGAGATACGCTTCGTATGTTACGGTAGCTTTAAGAAGAAAGAAATAGTCAAAAGGTAAGGAAGCAAGCTTATTATATTTTGATATATTATGCGTTTCTAACATAAGAACTTTCTGAAATCTTATTTCATTAATATGTCAGAAACTAAGGATTTTCGAATGTATTTTTATTTGGGTTTCATATCTCATTGGTGTCAGGTGCTCGCTACTATATATCCGAAATGCCCTGCAAAGAGTATAGCCTTTATGTATAAAAAAAAATTTACTATGAGTCAGGCGAAAACTTTCAGAGCTTTGTTTCTCGAGAATAAAAAAAACTGTCGGAACAAACTGAGCAAGTCAAGAAGGAAAGAAAAATGCTGCGTTAAAATGTGTCTATATAGTGTGCAAATTATGTGCCTGAGTTCTGTGTGTAGATTATAAACGTAATGAACAGCACAAGTTGTATGCTAATACCAGCAGACAGTGTATGCATCCACTCTCGTCACCGAGTGGGATGCTGTAGAGATGAAATCCGTCCGTAAAATGACGAGAACACAGCGAGTGCCACAACCCGATTTCCCAGAAACTTCGCTCAGTGGAAGAGGAGTCAAAACGAGCGAATACGTGTCTCAGCTTATCTACAGACACACAACCGTTTCCGAGAAATCCACAGTCACAGTTTACGATGTAAATTAGATGCCTTTTAAAGGGCGATAATTTCAGCCAAAATGGTGTCAGTGGCTAGCGTCGCAATCGCTCAGTTCTAAACCTGATTATAGTTTTTAGTTATTTTATTTATATTTTTCATTTAGCTACTCATGCCGGTAGAAGGTTACTATACGTATGCTTCTTACAAACAAATGAGTTTCATACATTTATTGTATGGTTTACGTGTGTATGGTATTTTCAGGGGGTTACAATTTCTTTAAATTCTCATATTCTTGTATTTCATTTTTATATCAGTTCTAATATTAATACTTATTTATTACCCTTATGTTTATTCTTCAGGAAGATTTGGTGCATTCCCTTGGATGTTACCGATCTCCCGATCGTAGAAACATTCGAAACACAGAAACTCCAAACTCCACGAGCATCGCGCAAAGGCAGGTTTGCCATAGCAACATTTCTTCGTATGAATCTCACACGGCAAAGAAACGACGTTAACATTGATGAAGATTTCACGCGTTGGCAAAACTTTCGCTGCAAACCACACATAACGGATTACATTATCGAAAACTGGCGCTTGCAATTGACCATGAATCAAGATACACCACAGGAATTTCACCGAAAACAATTTCAATTATTTTTCCATTCATTTATTGTTTCCTTCCTTTTTTTAAATTCGTTCACCAGACATACAGTTAGTAGATGAACACGGACAACGTTATTTCAATACACATTTGAAAACATTCGTGTAGCAATCGTCTACGGAAATGGATAGATAAATAAAGAAACGAGCATAAAAATAATAACCAGGTTTCGAACACAGGGCGCAAAATTGTGAAGCCCCGACGCTACTCATTGTGCTACGGCTTCGGTTGTTCTTTTTACTCGCTAAATGCCACATAAGGCACCTGGAAAACTTTGACCGTCGTTTTCTCAGAAGCGTCCGAGTATCTACGGATAACCCGAGACAGACGTTACCTTATTTTGACGCCTCTCCCTCCAAGCAAACTTTCTGGGAATTCGGTTTGTGGAACTAGCGCTCTCGTCGTAAGCAGCGAGCAGCGCTTATGGTTCGGGGAAGCGGCGTTTCCCTCAAGGATGCCCTACCAGCGTACTGCATGATTAAGGATGAGTTTCCCTCTAGAAGTGTCGTGCGGTGTGCGATGATTTACACGGCTTCCACTGACCTGCATTTCATGCTCACTGGTCCCTGTATTCCATATATTGTTGATACATTTGGTGGAGAATAAAGACTCCCAGGCGTGTCTCAGCACTGAGTGGTCACTCATTTAAAAGGTGTGCTACTGAAAGCCCTGCCACGCGGGATTAGCCGAGCGGTCTTAGTCGCTGCAGTCATAGACTGTGCAGCTGGTCCCGGCGGAGGTTCAAGTCCTCCCTCGGGCATGGGTGTGTGTGTTTGTCCTTAGGATACTTTAGGTTAAGTAGTGTGTAGGCATATGGACTGATGACCTTAGCAGTTAAGTCCCGTAAGATTTCACATACATTTGAACATTTGAAAGCCCTGTATAACATTGGAAAACAGACTGTAGCTGCTTCTTGAGACGTAGTGGGATAGAGAGAGTGTGGATTCGCCAGTTCGCTCTTCCGTTTACCGACATGTGGGGCGATGGGTAATAATGAGGTGGTCGTTACTTCGTTAAATCGTCATGAAAAGACACTTAAATTGTCTGTGCATGCTTTACCTTCGCCATTTACAACAGTCTGGAAACTATCTTGCAAGTCAACCAGAAAGCAATGGAGAACATACTGACCATAATTTTCAGTCTCACTGGAAGAAAACGTTCATACTTGCTATTTACTCAGCGGGACCAGGAACTATGACTATAAATAAAAGTTTTGAGTTTTAACTGATCGCTATATTCTGTAGAAGTTCAAACGCAGAAAAAATAAGTCTTAGTATTCTATCTAATATACCTATCGGAAATAGCAGTATTAACAAAAAAATGGTTCAAATGGCTCTGAGCACTATGGGACTCAACTGCTGAGGTCATTAGTCCCCTAGAACTTAGAACTAGTTAAACCTAACTAACCTAAGGACATCACAAACATCCATGCCCGAGGCAGGATTCGAACCTGCGACCGTAGCGGTCTTGCGGCTCCAGACTGCAGCGCCTTTAACCGCATGGCCACTTCGGCCGGCGCAGTATTAACAGCTAAGAGGCAATCTCTGTGAGAAGTTCCAAGTAAAATAATCTGTCGCCCTGACTTCCAATGACCAAAAGTTAATTGCTTGCCTTTCCTTAAAAGTGCCACTTGTCAGGCGGTTTTGTCAACAGTACGAGCGGCACACTAGCAGTTACTTCCGTGAAATTTAAGCCACCCAGGACGGTGTACGCAAGGTCACTTCCTACTTTTACCGAAAACTTCTTCAAATCTGTTCAACTTTCAAATCAAAATGGTTCAAATGGCTCTGAGCGCTATGGGACTTAACATCTGAGGTGATCAGTCGCCTAGAACTTAGAACTACTTAAACCTAACTAACCTAAGGACATCACACACATCCATGCCCGAGGCAGGATTCGAACCTGCGACCGTAGCAGCAGCGCGGTTCCGGACTGAAGCGTCTAGAACCGCTCGGCCACAGCGGCCGGCAACTTTGACGACATCCGAGGCACCACGCACGCAGGCGTTTGACTGGCTGATATCTCGGTGCGAAGTGTCTCTTCTTAACTGCCTCTCTGGCCGTATTTATACTTTATATAGGCGCAGCGGAGTGCAAAACGGAAAATCTGCTGTAGTCGCGGGTAGTAGTGTGTAAATGGCCCTTTTCTTGGACACGTATTGATTAACATCTCTGTCTTTTAACGATGTAGAGTCTTATTAATTTTATATAAATACAGTAAAGTCTGCTTTAGTTACTGAAAAATTTTTATCGCGACTATATTTAAACTTTGCCAGCTATAATTTTGAGGAACGAATCGATACCTTTTCAAGATTTTCTGTAACCGTAGCTATTTACAATAAAGCCGTGCAACTTGGTACATCTGTATTATCGCATGAATGTAATCGAGTGCCACAATTAGAATTTCCTATTACAAATACAAATGGTACTTAATCTATTATGAATAAGGACGTTTTCGTTTGGTTTTTAGTAAACAACTTGAAAACTAATAGATGGCTCTGAGTACTATGGGATTTAACTTTTAAGGTCATCAGCCCCCTAAAACTTAGAACTACTTAAACCTAACTAACCTAAGGACATCACACACATCCATGCCCGAGGCAGGATTCGAACCTGCGACCGTAGCGGTCGCGCGGTTGCAGACTGCAGCGCCTAGAACCGCTCGGCCACCCCGGTCGGCAAACTTATAGATGTAGCTCACTGGTGTCTCAGGAGTAAGGATTTTACATGAAACTGAGGTTACAAGCGAATTTTCATATTTCTGATTGTAAAAATTAGCGCCTTCAATTTTTCGTAAAAACGACGATTTTAACCGACATATTGATTTGATCAAATTGAGACTTGCGCCTGTTAACTGTGACATACATTTGCATATTCTGAACATTTTTTAGCTTTGTAGTTGTATTATACAGCGCCACTTGTTTTTTTTCTTAAAATCGTATATTTTGCTTAACATATTCATTTGATCAGACTGAGACTTTACACTGTTAATACTAATGTACTTAAGCATACATTGACTGAGTTTCGAAATATTATTTTATCTTTAAATTTTAGGTTATGGTGCAATCGTCTGCATGTTAAGCGCAGTGCGTTATGATGACGTGGCGCTGGTGGTAGTGAACTGGGCTAAGGCCCTGTGCACTCGCTCACCTCTGTAGCTCTTACAATGATACAACGCTTGTTTCACCTCAGACTATAAACACTGGACTTGTATGTCAGAGAATGGCTATTAAAACTCCCGTCTGGTGATCCGGATGTACGACCTCCGTGATTTCCCTAAATTCCTTACCGTAAGACAAAACTTCCAGTCCGTCTCGTAGTCGACGGTACTTTAAACACCAATCTTCCTTCCTGCTGCGTCCTTTCTACTCACTATACACCTGATTCGAGACGGAGGAGATGAGGCTCTGGTTTCCGGGACCCGTGCGGCGCTAACGAGGCGAAAAAAAAATCGACGTATCTTACCCGCCTGGCAGCATCCCGTACTCCTTTTACGTTACTCGCTTCATTTCGGTAACGATTTCGGGAACAGTTACAGACTTTTGATGTCGGTTTCAGAGCCGTAACATGTTTACAGTCTCGGTAATCTGTCGGATGGACGTTTACAACGCGTGCGGATGTGACGCAGCTGAGAGACGGTAAGTGAGTTTGCAGCGCTTTGAGGCTGCGGCCAGCAACCGGCCGGCCGGCCGGGCATTGTGCTTTTGCGCAAACATCCCCGCGTAATAACGGCGCGCCCTTCATCTGTCACAATTTAACAACCCCCGCGTAATCGCATGCAGATTTAGTCCCGCCGGAGAAAGCGCCGCCGCGCAGCGGGCCTTTTTCTCCACGAATGAAACGAAAACAAATCGCTGTACTCACTGCATACCTTCCCATGAATGAATGTAAGGATACGAGCAAAAAAAAAAAAAAAAAAGAAAGAAAAAAAGAAATAAAAAAGAAACGACCAACTCGCCTGAGTTTTTCAGTTACATTTAATTCCTTTTAATCCCTCCATCTCGCAGAAGCAGCGAAGGACTCTTTTTAATGACTTTAGAAGCGTTGTTATTTGCAAGCCGGTCGTGGAGTATTATACCGAGCGAAAGCGTACGTAGAAGCGAGCTTAGTGTCCCTTCGAATGTTTTAATAACGCCAGATTTTGTATATGCGATATAATAGCGGAAACGTGGGAGAAGGAATTGGAATCCCCATGTTAGCAGTCTACTTTGTCCTCAATGTACTCTGTCCTCGATGTTAGCTGAACACTGACTAAAGTCCACAGGGTGATCAAAAAGTCAGTATAAATTTGAAAACTGAATAAATCACGGAATAATGTAGATAGAGAGGTACAAATTGGCACACATGCTTGCTTGGAATGACAAGGGGTTTTATTAGAACCAAAAAAATACAAAAGTTCAAAAAATGTCCGACAGGTGGCGGTTAATCTGATCAGAATAGCAATAATTAGCATAACAAAGTAAGGCAAAGCAAAGATGATGTTCTTTACAGGAAATGCTCAATATGTCCACCACCATTCCTCAACAATAGCTGTAGTCGAGGAATAATGTTGTGAACAGCGTGTCCGGAGTTATGGTGAGGCATTGGCGTCGGATGTTGTCTTTCAGCATCCCTAGAGATGTCGGTCGATCACGATACACTTGCGACTTCAGGTAACCCCAAAGCCAATAATCGCACGGACTGAGATCTGGGGACATGGGAGGCCAAGCATAACGAAAGTGGCGGCTGAGCACACGATCATCACCAAACGACGCGCGCGAGAGATCTTTCACGCGTCTAGCAATACTTTTTTTTCTTGGTTCTAATAAAACCCCATGTCATTCCAAGCATGTGTGTCAATTTTTACCTCTCTATCTACATTATTCAGTGGTTTATTAAGTTTTCAAATTTATACTGACTTTTTGATCACCCGGTACACTGACGTGACAAAGTCATGCAATAGCGGTATACACATGGCGATAGTATCGCGTACGCAAGGTATAAAAGTGCAGTGCATTGGCGGAGCTGTCATTCTTACTAAGATGATTCATGAGAAAAGGTTTCCGAGTAAATATTGTCGGAAGTTCCATGCGGCTTTTCGCGGATGTTGCTGTAGTATACAGAGAAGCTGCAGCATTAGAAGATTGCAGCGAAATGCAGGAAGATCTGCAGCGGATAGACACTTGGTGCAGGGAGTGGCAACCCACCCTTGACATAGACGAATGTAATGTATTGCGAATACATAGAAAGAAGGATCCTTTATTGTATGATTATATGATAGCGGAACAAACACCGGTAGCAGTTACTTCTGTAAAATATCTGGGAGTATGCGTGCGAAACGATCCGAAGTGGAACTATCATATAAAATTAATTGTTGGTAAGGCGGGTACCAGGTTGAGATTCATTGGGAGAGTCCTTAGAAAATGTAGTCCATCAACAGAGGAGGTGGCTTACAAAACATTCCTTCGACCTATACTTGAGTATTGCTCATCAGTGTGGCATCCGTACCAGATCGGGTTGACGGAGGAGATAGAGAATATCCAAAGAAGAGCGGCGCGTTTCGTCACAGGGTTATTTGGTAAGCGTGATAGCGTTACGGAGATGTTTAGCAAACTCAAGTGGCAGACTCTGCAAGAGAGGCGCTCTGCATCGCGGTGTAGCTTGCTGTCCAGGTGTCGACGGGGTGCGTTTCTGGATGAGGTATCGAATATATTGCTTCCCCCTATTTAAACCTCCCGAGGAGATCAGGAATGTAAAATTAGAGAGATAGGAGCGCGCACGGAGGCTTTCCGGCGGTCGTTCTTCCCGCGAACCGTACGCGACTGGAACAGGAAAGGGAGGTAATGACACTGGCACGTAAAGTGCCCTCCGCCACATACCGTTGGTGGCTTGAGGGGTATAAATGTAGATGTAGATGTGGTTATGACAAAGGACATTAACAGACTTTGAACACGGAATGGAAGCTGGAGCTAGACGCAGGGGACATTTCGAAATTGTGAAGGAATTCAATATTCTGAGATCCACAGTGTCAGGAGTGTGCCGTGAATACCAAATATGAGGCATTAGCTCTCACCGCAGACAACTCAGTGGTCGACGGTCTTCACTTAACGACCGAGAGCAGCGGCGTCTGCGCAGAGTTGTCAGTGCTAACAGACAAGCAAGACTGCGTGAAATAACTGCAGAAATCAGTGTGGGACGTACGACAACTATTTCTGCTGTTAAGGTAGTGTGGCGAAATTTGGCGTTAATGGGCTATGGCTGCAGACAAATGACGCGAGTGCCTTTGCTAACAAAACAACATCGACTGCAGCGCCTCTCCTGCGCTCATGACACTGTCGGTTGGTCTGTAGACCACTGGAAAACCGTTACCTGGTCAGATGAGCCCTGATTTGGGTTGGTAAGAGGTGATGGGCCCAAGTTGTCAATAAGTCACTGTGCAACCTGATGGTGTCTCCATAATGGTGTGGACTGTGTTTACATGAAATGGAATGGGTCCTCTGGTCCAACTGAACCGATCATCGACTGGAAATGGTTATGTTCGGTTACTTGGAGAACATTTGCAACTATTCATGGTCCCAAACAACAATGTAATTTTTATGGGTGACAATGTCCCATATCACCGGGCTTCGCAATTGGTTTGCAGAACATTCTGGACAATTCAAGCAAATCATCTGGCCACTCGGATCGTCCGATATGAATCCCATCGAACATTTACGGAATATAATCGAGAGTTCATTTCGTGCACAAACTCTTGCGCCGGCAACACTTGTGCAATTATGCGCTACTACAGAGGCATCATGGCTCAGTATTTCTGCAGAGGAAAATGGTTCAAATGGCTCTGAGCACTATGGGACTTAACATCTAAGGTCATCAGTCCCCTAGAACTTAGAACTACTTAAACCTAACTAACCTAAGGACATCACACACGTCCATGCCCGAGGCAGGATTCGAACCTGAGACCGTAGCGGTCGCGCGGTTCCAGACGGAAGCGCCTAGAACCGCTCGGCCACACCGGCTGGCTTTCTGCAGAGGACTTCCAAAGACTTGTTGAGTCTGTGCCACGACAATATGCTGCACTATGCTGGGCAAAAGGAGGTCTGACACGATATTAGGAGGTATCCCATGATATTTCTCACCTCAGTGTAAAACGATGGCGTGCGGAAAAGTAATGCCACCCATTTTTATGTGTAATCTCGTAATGCTTTATTTAAAAAAATAAACTATATTTACCCTCTACACCTTTATTCTTCTTGTCGAAATATTTTCAGCCCGCTGCCACAACAGCGTTCCGAATTGTGGCATGCAACCTGGCAGTGAGTAACGTAACATGTTGGCGCGGGAACGGACTGTTGTAATTCAAAGAGTTTGTCCAAACATGGAGCGCCCTTCCCTTCAGCACGAGAATGCCAAACCACACGTGAACGCTGCGATTTCTTGACGCCTTGGGTTCACTATCATCGAACGTTCTCAATATAGTACCGACTTGGCCCCGTCCGATTTCCAGTTGTTTCCATAACTTAAACAACGCCTTCGAGGACTTCACTTTGACAGTGATGAAGTTATTTATTTATTTACTTTATTTATCGTATGATGATACAGAGCTTGGATCAAATACATAATTTTATGAGAATACAGTGTAAGAAATGACAAACAAAATACAGGTACAGAATCAAATGTCCAAAGTATTATGCAAAATTATGTATACATTACACAAGTTCTTAGATTTCTAAGTCCAATCTGTTGATCCAGTTGAGCCTTTCTGGTGATACATGGTGGATGTCATTTATTGATCCCCCGAAGGCTCGTTTCGGGCATTCACCAACAATGTGATTTATAGTTTGCAGGGCAGCTCCACAGTCACAGTCTGGAGATGTTGCCCAGTCCCATTTGTGCTTTAGATATCCGCAGTTCCCTTGTCCTGTTCGGATGCGGTTGAGGGTTCTCAACTGGCGTCTTGGGGACTGTGAAACCTGGAACTCGCATGGAAGGCTTTTCAACCAGATGACCGTTGAACACTGACGATTCTTCCCACTGACTTCTTCATACTTCGTTGATGTTAAAGTCGGTGCCTTCAAGATGTTGTGCAGTTCGCAAAGGTGGTTTTCTTGACTTCAGACGCTGATGTTCTGCTATTAATATATCGCTGTGTACAGATAGCTTGGAGTTCTGAATGTTTCTCCAGATCTTCAGGAGAGCATCTGATCTTCGTAGAGCTGGAGGTTTGATGAAGTGATGCAGGCACAGGTGATGTCGTGGCTCAGTTAACAAAGTCGAACGATCTACAACAATAAAAAATTAAACAATCAGCCAACTGGTCTCTCGTTGGGAGAGACGGGATCGTCGCCGTGGTGACTATGTTGAGAAATAAATATGTAGACATGAATAATAAAGTTTGTTTTATTTAAAAAGTTTTAAGAGTTTACACGTAAAAAATTCAGAGGCATTACTTTTCAGCACGCCCCCGTTACAATACTGTAC
This sequence comes from Schistocerca nitens, assembly GCF_023898315.1. Classification (NCBI taxonomy): domain Eukaryota; kingdom Metazoa; phylum Arthropoda; class Insecta; order Orthoptera; family Acrididae; genus Schistocerca; species Schistocerca nitens. The sequence goes on from NC_064614.1 coordinate 1,090,573,919, forward strand.
ATGCTTCGCGAGCCACCATACGGTGTGCTGCAGACGGTACACCAGGCCAGGTACAAATACCAGTTTCCCCCTTCCCATTCTTCAGTTGTAAATGGCCTATGGGAAGAGCGACTTCCCACATACCAACGTACCAGCTCAGATACCTCTAATTTTCCCGTAATTTCGCGAGATGGGTATAAAAGGAAGTAATTTGTTGCCTGATTCATATTGGAAAGTACACTCGCGGGACCTTAATAGTACATCGCTTTGAGACACGCGGCCCCTTCCTTGTAATGTCTACTGTTGCTATTAGATAAACGTTGCCGTCACGTCCTCACGCCTGCTAAATCAGGGCCACACACTGTTAAGGAGTAAAGCTATCTTTGATGTTATGACGTAGCGATATTGTACTGTACTTACCGCTGGCTTCTGGATTTTTCGAAACTGACCGCGTTTGTCTCTGAAGGGAGCATTCTCTTCCTGTACATCGTCAACAATGCTCCAGCGGTACTGACCAGTTGCGCTCTACGTAAACTATGGTTCGATAGTTTTGGTACAGTACATGACGATGTAGTAAATGGTAGGATTACCGATAGTACTGGTAGCATTGTTACTGACAGAAACACAAATGAATGAGCGAGAGATAAACTAGAAGGTGACGATTTTCTTTGCTTTTTGTTTGTTTTGCACACTCATTGTGTATTTTATATCCGTATGAAACATAAACTGCATTTTATAAGTAACAAAAATTACTTGATCGTGTAACTTTTGCACTTTTATGTAATCAAAGCAAATACTTTTGATGCAGGTAGTGTTTACTGCCTAAGCATTAAAAAATTTTCTATACTTATTCTTGTTATTTTATAGTGAGAAAGTTGCTTATGAATAACAGAAACATGTTTTATGTAGGCTCTGTGAATTATTGAAGGGATACTTGACATGTTTTTATTTTGTGTTTTTTTATTTTCCTTTTTTTGAGAAAATTACGTTTTATAGTGCTGTATAATAAATCTTTATTCTTTATTTTTACTACAACATCCCCCTGCTTTACGTTACAAATCAGCAATTTTCGAATACAATTTGAACTAAACATTAACAATTTCGATTTATCTGTAAATACTGTTTATTTTTAAGTAACAGACAGAAAGATTGCTATAATCCGTTCATCATAAGAACAAACCTGATGTAAAAAACACAAACGCGATGATTGGTCAGCACAGGTACACTGGTGGTGTTACGCCCTTGGGAGTTGGTCCTACTTATGAATTAGATTCCTTATTACTAAGCTACGTTAAATGAAACTTTAAGATATTCAAATCTATTAACAGCCATCAAAGTTTTTCTTAATCACCTTTTAGCTACGTTGTTTTTATTTCAAAAATCGTGTACAGTCACAGCCTCTGCAGCGTTGTGCTGTGTGCAGAGATAATCTGCTTTGAAGTTTTCCCCGCGTTGTATATATTGCAGCTGGTAAGTTTCTTCAGTGAGCAATACTTGTCACATAAAATGAACGGAGAACAATTGTCACTTCATGAAGTTAGAAGACTCCGAGTTTAAGCACTGAGATACCCTAGTGGAGGATATTTGTGAAGGGGAGAGAGAGAAGACGCATGCGATCAAAACACGCACATTAAGACATTAGTTGAACCGCATTTGGACGGCAACCGAAGTTTTCTGTATGTTATTTAAATTAGGGACCTCCAGTAGCCCGTCAGATCACGGACTAAACACGTGATGGAACTATTTGAGACTGCGCCAAGGGATACGAGCCCTGACGTCAACGGAAGCTTTCCAGTATACGTAAGTGGTAACATTGAGCGGAAACTTCCAGGAGAAATCAAATCGAGGGTCAGCCGCGACTTAAACGGTATATAAGCAACAGATAAAACGAGAAGAGTCTGATGGAGAATTCTGGTGGAGTAGTTTGATGGAGGAGTCCGAAAGCAGTAGTACGCCAGTCCGCCGCACAACATGAGTATGCCCAAGTAATATTCGCAGCGAGAAGTCGGTGATCAAATCTGGCGGTGTGCTGCCTATGAGCGCAGAACAGGGAGTTCTGCGCTCACAGGCAGCACACCGCGCCTGGTACACGCGGCGCTCGGGGACCACAGCACAGCTACGACACCTGAGGATCGGCTTATAACAGTCCGAAGCCGGTCATGTGAAAATAAAGTAATTTACAACTGAAGCCGTATTTTCGACCTCTGAGAGATAGAGTCGTGTTGTGTTCAGCAATGAATCGGGGTTTTGCACTAACACAGGTGACCAGTTTCGGCGAGTATCGCGGTGACGTGGGAAACGTCCTACTTTAACAGTGTGTTGGGGAGGTACGGAAGTATTACTCCAGGCATACTGGCGTTGGGAGCCATAGGGTGTGACTTAAAAAGTCACGGCTGACAGTGACTGAGGGAACTCTGACGACAAAATGATTCACCACGGACAATCTGCGTCCTCTCGTGCTACGCCTATTGGTGTGTCACTTTTCAACAGGACAGTGGTCGTCTGCAGGTGGCATCTGTCTCTATTAAGTGTATGCGTGACGTTGAGATATTCCCGTGACCAGCAAGATACTGCGATCTTTCTGGTACAGCTTGTGTGTGACCAACTCGTACGTCGATTCCAGCCCGAGCCACAGGTTATGAAGGACCAGTTACAACAGTTGCCTCGGGAGGGACCAGAACGGCTGTATGATAGCCTTTTCAATCGAAGCACTGTATGCATCATGGCCAGAATAGGTGCAACACTGTTAACAGGGTTCACACTGAGAAGATCTTGGTGAAACTGACACAGTTTTGTAATCATCAAAATACACTGACGGAAAAAATAGCAACACCAAAAAATAATTAATGTAGAGTAATGAAATTTCGGGAATACATTTGTCTAGATAACGTATTTAAGTGATTAACACTGTAAGATCACAAGTTAATGTAAGCGCGAGCCAAGCCATTGCAAATGTGGAATGTTGATACATTAATAACCGATATAACCGCCAGTCTACATTTTATGTAGACTGGCAATGGCAAGGAAATCTTTTCTGAAGAAGAGAAATTTGTTAACATCGAGTATAGATTTAAGTGTCAGGAAGTCGTTTCTGAAAGTATTTGTATGGAGTGTAGCCATGTATGGAAGTGAGACATGGACGATAACCAGTTTGGACAAGAAGAGAATAAAGCTTTCGAAATGTGGTGCTACAGAACAATGCTGAAGATAAGGTGGGTAGATCACGTAACTAATGAGGAGGTATTGAATAGGATTGGGGAGAAGAGAAGTTTGTGGCACAACTTGACTAGAAGAAGGGATCGGTTGGTAGGACATGTTTTGAGGCATCAAGGGATCACAAATTTAGCATTGGAGGGCAGCGTGGAGGGTAAAAATCGTAGAGGGAGACCAAGAGATCAATACACTAAGCAGATTCAGAAGGATGTAAGTTGCAGTAGATTGATACTGGGAGATGAAGAAGCTTGCACAGGATAGAGTAGCATGGAGAGCTGCATCAAACCAGTCTCAGGACTGAGGACCACAACAACAACAACATAACCGCCAGACTGTTGAATGCAAGCATGAAATCGTGCATGCATTGTGTTTTACAGGTGCCGAGTGTCAGTGTGTGGGAAGGAATTGCATGCCCGTTGCGCTTGGTTGGTGAATACAGAGATGGTTAATGTTGTTTGAGGATTACGCTGTAGTATTCGCCTGATGATGCCCCATTGTGCTTGACTGGAGACAGATCTGGCGATCGAGCAGGCCGAGGTAACATGTCGACGCTCTGAAGAACATTTTGGGTTACAACAGCGGTATGTGGGCGAGCGTTATCCTGTTGGAAAAACAGCTCCTGGAATGCTGTTCATGAATGGCAGGTCTAATCACCAGGCGACGTACGTTATGCAGTCTAGGTGTGTGGGATAACCACGAGAGTGCTCCTCTCCTCATCAGAAACCGCACCGCAGTCCTTAATTCCAAGTGTGTGTCCAGTGTGTCTAGCACGCAAGTGGACTGACTGCGGATCCTCAACTGGCCTGGTCCTAAAAAACACACGTCAATCACTGGCACTGACGCAGAACCATCCTATGTCAAAAAACACAACACACTTCATCCTGCCCTCCAGTGAGCCTTCGGTTGGCACCACTTGTGGGTTCTGTCCACTCGTCTCTTATAGAGTGCCTAAAGGATACTACTTTCTCGGGTAGCTATACAGTTCAAGCAAATCACATTAATGGCTTTTATTGCAATAAAGTAAATCGACAATACTTGAATTTGAAATGATAATTAAATCAAGAGCCTAAGCTGTTGACAGGCGTTGATATACATCGACGGGGAAAGTTGAAAATGTGTGCCCCGACCGGGACTCGATCCCGGGATCTCCTGCATACATGGCAGACGCTCTATCCATCTTTTTTTATCTCATTTTGTTCTATATTGTTCGTTGAATTTGTTCGGGGCGGACGTCCGATGACACTCGTTCAGGTTCTTCGTTGATCCGTTCACTCAGTTTTTTTTATTACAGAGAGTAGCTAACCCTCTGACCGAACACGCTGAGCCACCGAGGCCACAGAGGATAGTGCGACTTCAGGGATTTATCCCTTGCACGCTCCCCGTGAGACCCACATTCCCAACTTAATGTCCACACACTACATTCGTAGTACCCCTGCCCATTACGCTCATTACTTGCGGCAGACAATTTTACCGAGTCCCGTAAGAGTTCGGGCAATGCGTGTGCATCCAGCAGACAAGAAGGTGGTCAATGGCCGGTTAGACTTAACTATATAAAGATGGTGTCTTTTCTTTCGGACATGTCCGAAAGAACAGATGACATCCTATTATACTTAAATTTGGTTTCAATGGTGTCGCAAGCGATGGCGACATGCAATTAATCAAAGTCCTTCACAAGTCCATGCAAGTTATTCGCACTCGCTCATAAGTCACTGCTGTCGTTACTACGAGGTGCATTCAAGTTCTAAGGCCTCCGATTTTTTTTCTAATTAACTACTCACCCGAAATCGATGAAACTGGCGTTACTTCTCGACGTAATCGCCCTGCAGACGTACACATTTTTCACAACGCTGACGCCATGATTCCATGGCAGCGACGAAGGCTTCTTTAGGAGTCTGTAAAATCGCTGAGGCAATAGCAGCACGGCTGGTGAATGTGCGGCCACGGAGAGTGTCTTTCATTGTTGGAAAAAACCAAAAGTCACTAGGAGCCAGGTCAGGTGAGTAGGGAGCATGAGGAATCACTTCAAAGTTGTTATCACGAAGAAACTGTTGCGTTAACGTTAGCTCGATGTGCGGGTGCGTTGTCTTCGTGAAACAGCACACGCGCAGCCCTTCCCGGACGTTTTTGTTGCAGTGTAGGAAGGAATTTGTTCTTCAAAACATTTTCGTAGGATGCACCTGTTACCGTAGTGTCCTTTGGAACGCAATGGGTAAGGATTGCGACCTCGCTGTCCCAGAACATCTACATCTACATTTATACTCCGCAAGTCACCCAACGGTGTGTGGCGGAGGGTACCATCATTTTTTCAGCACTGGCGGTTACCCGAAATTTTTTTGGTGGCGGTGAATCTGTGTGCTTCCATTGAGCTGACTGGCGCTTTGTTTCTGGATTGAAAAATGGCATCCACGTCTGATCCATTGTCACAACCGACGAAAAGAAAGTCCCATTCATGCTATCGTTGCGCGTCAACATTGCTTGGCAACATGCCACACGGGCAGCCATGTGGTCGTCCGTCAGCATTCGTGGCACCCACCTGGATGACACTTTTCGCATTTTGAGGTCGTCATGCAGGATTGTGTGCACAGAACCCACATAAATGCCATCTCTGGAGGCGATCTGTTCAACAGTCATTCGGCGATCCCCCAAAACAATTCTCTCCACTTTCTCGATCATGTCGTCACACCAGCTTGTGCGAGCCCGAGGTTGTTTCGGTTTGTTGTCACACGATGTTCTGCCTTCATTAAAGTGTCACACCCACGAACGCACTTTCGACACATCCATAACTCCATCACCACATGTCTCCTTCAACTGTCGATGAATTTCAATTGGTTTCACACCACGCAAATTCAGAAAACGAATGATTGCACGCTGTTCAAGTAAGGAAAACGTCACCATTTTAAGTATTTAAAACAGTTCTCATTCTCGCCGCTGGCGGTAAAATTCCATCTGCCGTACGGTGCTGCCATCTCTGGGACGTATTGACAATGAACGCGGCCTCATTTAAAATAATGCGCATGTTTTTATCTCTTTCCAGTCCGGAGAAAAAAATCGGAGGCCTTAGAACTTGAATGCACCTCGTATCACAGCTCTCCTCGGTCTCTCTGCTAGTCTCTCTGCCAGTGTCCGTCTACTCCTCCGGCCGAGGCTGACACGAGCCTACTGTTGGCTGACGTCGTCCCGCAGCCCTCTCTGATCTTGCGTTCTTCATCTTGGTGCCGGCGCTTGTCGTTATGCCGGAACACCACTGAAGTGGCAAAAGACGGTAGTTTGGGTGAAGTAACAGATTTCTAAAATTCGTTGTCTCACTGTGGTGCCAACTGTTGCTCAAACCGCTCCTGATGATGCAGTACGATGTCCCAGAGCAGTAAGCCGAACACGATGATCTTGTCTCGCGGTAGTGCCACGTGACCGTCCGGAGCTGGTCATCCTGCGACTGTACTTTCCCTGACCACCACTGCCAGCAGTCATGTACAGTCACTACATTCCTACATCTACATCTACATTTATACTCCGCAAGCCACCCAACGGTGTGTGGCGGAGGGCACTTTATGTGCCACTGTCATTACCTCCCTTTCCTGTTCCAGTCGCGTATGGTTCGCGGGAAGAACGACTGTCTGAAAGCCTCCGTGCGCGCTCTAATCTCTCTAATTTTACATTCGTGATCTCCTCGGGAGGTATAAGTAGGGGAAAGCAATATATTTGATACCTCATCCAGAAACGCACCCTCTCGAAACCTGGCGAGCAAGCTACACCGCGATGCAGAGCGCCTCTCTTGCAGAGTCTGCCACTTGAGTTTATTAAACATCTCCGTAACGCTATCACGGTTACCAAATAACCCTGTGATGAAACGCGCCGGTCTTCTTTGGATCTTGTCTATCTCCTCCGTCAACCCGATCTGGTACGGATCCCACACTGATGAGCAATACTCAAGTATAGGTCGAACGAGTGTTTTGCAAGCCATCTCCTTTGTTGATGGACTACATTTTCTAAGCACTCTCCAAATGAATCTCAACCTGGTACCCGCCTTACCAACAATTAATTTTATATGATCATTCCACTTCAAATCGTTCCGCACGCATACTCCCAGATATTTTGGTTGGTTGGTTTGGGGAAGGAGACCAGACAGCGAGGTCATCGGTCTCATCGGATTAGGGAAGGACGGGGAAGGAAGTCGGCCGTGCCCTTTGAAAGGAACCATCCCGGCATTTGCCTGGAGCGATTTAGGGAAATCACGGAAAACCTAAATCAGGATGGCCGGACGCGGGATTGAACCGTCGTCCTCCCGAATGGGAGTCCAGTGTCTAACCACTGCGCCACCTCGCTCGGTCCCCGATATTTTACAGAAGTAACTGCTACCAGTGTTTGTTCCGCTATCATATAATCATACAATAAAGGATCCTTCTTTCTATGCCTGGTAAGTCTTTCTCCAGTATCTCAAAACGAACATCCAGCTTATGGTAGTCCTATTACACGACTTCGTTCAGACTCAGTGAGGTGTTGATAATGGCGTAGGTGTTGATAATGGCGTCTTTGTCTCCTTAAAGGCACTCTTGACGAACATCAACTCACCACGTCCAATCTGAAAGATAACTTACGCTCAAGACTGTTACAGCATTCGGGAGGACGACGGTTCAATCCCGTCTCCGGCCATCCTGATTTAGGTTTTCTGTGATTTCCCTAAATCGTTTCAGGCAAATGCCGGGATGGTTCCTTTGAAAGGGCACGGCCGATTTCCTTCCCAATCCTTCCCTAACCCGAGCCTGCGCTCCGTCTCTAATGACCTCGTTGTCGACGGGACGTTAAACACTAACCACCACCACCACAAGACTGTTACAGCGTGTATTTTATGTAAACCTGATTTGCATCCTCATAGTGGCGTCACTATCGCCACTCTCACGGGATTGGCGTGAAATTTGAATCGACATCATCTTTCAGATGTAGAAACACGCCTACCAGCTTTCATTTATATCGCACAACTCATTCTTGGTGTTGTAACTTTCTTCCGTAGAATTTGGGGAGATAGTAATGCCTGGAGGATAGTGCGCCTGCAAATACAAATGATGTTTCTTGGTCGGTGTTTCACTATTGTGACTGATTTCTGAATCATCTGAAGATACGCGCAATAGACACCGTCATAAGCAGTTTGCGGCCTTTTGTACTGTTTTTGTTCTTGTGAGACATGAGTTTCTGTTTTGAGCAGCGTTTGTAAATATTAAGGGGTGTACACATTTATATGCTTTACAATATATGTTTGCTATTTGGAGGCTATTGTTGATTCTTCATTTACGGAGTTTAATGGTGAGAAAATGCTGTACATTTATAGCTTCATAACTTGTGGACGGTTAAGTCATACTTCGTCCGTCGTGCACCATCCTGTATCTTGGAACAGAAGAAAGTCTTCTGCCATGGAACACGTGTTATTTCCAAATAAACTGACGAAGAGAACACGGCGTGGAAGAGGAATCAAAATAAGAGAAAACATGTCTCTGCTTATCCGTAGATACATGACCGTTTCTCAGAAAACGACGGTCAAAGTTTTCGACATTATTCAGATGTCTTTTAAAGCGCGATAATCTCTTATGAAATTGTGGTGAAGTGGGCAGCATCTTGTCCTCCCAGTTTTGTGCCCCGTTTACGAAACCCTATTACTGATTTCATTTAGTTTACCTTACCTTATTTTTACCATTTTTCTGTCCACGTCCGTAGCAGATTTCTACGCGAATGTTTCTTACAAAGTTAGTGGATACGAGGACGTCATGTTAACTGCATAATTACAGCTGGGGTCACAATAAATGTCACATATGAATGTGCAGCGTTTTCAGGGATTACAACGCATTTAAATTCTCATATTCTTATATTTCATTCTTTTATCGTTCTTGTGTTAATTCTTGTATGTTATTGTAATGATTATTCTTTAGCAAGATTTGGTGCATTCCCTTGGATGATGCCGATCGTAGAAACATTCGAGACACAGAAATTCCGAAAACCATGAGCATCGAGCGAAGGCAGGTGACATTTCTTCGTATGAATCTGACGAGGGAAAGAAACGTCTTTAATACTGCAGAAGATTTCACACGTTGGCAATAATTTCGCGGCAAACCATTCATAAGGTATCACTTAGGGCGCTTTCAATTGATTGTAAATCAAAATACACTACAGGAATTTCACCTAAAACTATTTCAACTAATTTTCTCATTCATTCACTATTAATTTTTTTTTTAAATACACTTCGTGGACGAATAAGTACAACGTTATTTCTGTATACGTTGGAAGACATTCGTGTAGCGATATTCTGTGGGCATGGTTAAATAAACGAGAAACAAAAATAAAAAAAACAATCGGGTTTCTAAAACGAGCGCAGGACTGACAGACCACGGCACTAACCACACTGTCCCATGCCGGCTGAACTTATTGTGCGCTAAAAGGCTTGTCAGTTACGTCGAAAACTTTGACCGTCGTTCTCAGAAACGGTTGAGTATCTACGAGTAAGCTGAGAAGTTTCTGGGAAAACAGGGTTATGGCTCTTGCGTGTTCTCCTCACGAGTTTCTTTATTTGTCTTTACAATTTTCTCTGTTTTGAAAATGGAAACTATTTGTTGCCTACAGTTTCTGTTTCAAAATGTTATAAACTTTTAAATCGTTTTTGACAACACGTCTCCTTACATTGATTTTACTTATTGATTGTTGGGGTGTACTGGAGTCGTAACGTAACACAAGTACTATTAAATAGAATATTGACCCGGTTCTAGGCGCTTCAGTCTGGAACCGCGCGACCGCTACGGTCGCAGGTTCGAATCCTGCCTCGGGCATGGATGTGTGTGATGTCCTTAGGTTAGTTAGGTTTAAGTAGTTCTAAGTTCTAGGGGTCTGATGACCTCAGATGTTAAGTCCCATAGTGCTCAGAGCCATTTGAACCATTTTTCTAAGTTCTAGTTGACTGATGACCTCAGATGGTAAGTCCCATAGTGCTCAGAGCCATTTGAACTTTTTTTTGTAATTTTCAGAAAAAGACTGCACCACACATACAGTGAAAGCTATCAATTTAAAATGGAATAAGAAAATATATTAACCGTCTAATATAGGGCTGACTAGAGATGAAAGTGTGAAAACTGTCCCAAAGCAAAAAACTCTCCACGGTCTGTTTTATGTATCAGACAGTGTATTTAACAAGAAGTGGGCTACCTTGCGTTCTTTGTGTACAAAAATATCGTGAAAGGTCGATAACTCATTGAAATACAGCGGCGAGTGATGGATATTGTAGTGTCTGCAGTCCATTGAAAGACTGTTCGCTGTGTATAAAATGGCCAAAATTGACCCAGCGCACTCGGCACTGCTGCTATTCCGATAATCACACGTGTACGAACTTTTTTTTATTTTTACGTAATCGTCACTTGACACGGCTGCTTCTCATAAATATGCCAGCTCGAGTAGCATAATACGTTATCTGCGCTACAGGCTGCAGCTCAGTGCTTTGTACTCACAGGGCGGAAATGAGCGAGTTTCACGTGAGAGCTAAAAGTGGGGCTAGTAAGTCGCACAAAAAAAATGGGAATGCGCGAGGAGAAACAAAAATGCGGACCATTTGAGAGTTGTTTTGGTGGTCAGCGTTTCAGCGGAATCCTGAAAAATTCTGAATTACTGCACTCAGTTATCAAAAGCGTGCGGAGCGTTTGCCTGTTTGTTTTTGTGCTCACGATGTCTAGTGGAGGGCAGGAAGCAGGGGGGTGGGGGGGGGGGTGGAGTGAGGCATAGGATGCGGAGCAGACGCCACGGTGACACCGCGCATCGCGTCACCTCACGTCACGTCGCGTCACATATTTCGGGTCGTCGCGTCGTGTCGCGTGCTAATGTCGTTGTCACAAGCCGGCTCAGGGAGGCGCCCACCACACAGCTGTCTCTAGAGATTATCCATCTCAGTTCCTCTGCTCACTGCCATTGCAGCGCGCCATCCCGGTTGAGACACCGGAAACTTAGCTTAGTGTATGACGACGTCATCCGTATCTCGGTCTTGTAACCATCTTTTCCGGCTACAAATTTGTCAAGTGTTCCAAACAACAAAACAAAAATGTGCTGCGTGACAGTATACACTGCTAGTCACTCTTTTCACACCAAACACACACACACACACACACACACACACACAATATCCATACAATAAGTAATGCAGGTAGATTAAAACTGAAGAAACTGCAAAAAGGTGGGAATTTAAGGAGATGGGACCTGGAAAACTGAAAGAACCAGAGGTTGTACAGAGTTTCAAGGAGAGCATAAGGGAAGAATTGACAGGAATGGGGGAAAGAAATACAGTAGAAGAAGAATGGGTAGCTCTGAGGGATGAAGTAGTGAAGGCAGCAGACGATCAAGTAGGTAAAAAGACGAGGGCTAATAGAAATCCTTGGGTAACAGAAGAAATATTGAATTTAATTGATGAAAGGAGAAAATATAAAAAAGGCAGTATATGAAGCCGGCAAAATGGAATACAAACGTCTCAAAAATGAGATCAACAGGAAGTGCAAACTGGCTAAGCAGGGATGGTTAGAGGACAAATGTAAGGATGTAGAAGCTTGTCTCACCGGGGGTAAGGTAGATACTGCCTACACGAGAAATAAAGATACCTTTGGAGAAAAGAGAACCACTTGTATGAATATCAAGGGCTCAGATGGAAACCCAGTTCTAAGCAAAGAAGGGAAGACAGAAAGGTGGAAGGAGTATATAGAGGCTCTATACAAGGGCGATGTACTTGAGGCCAATATTACGGAAATGGAAGAGGATGTAGATGAAGATGAAATGGGAGATACGATACTGCGTGAAGAGTTTGACAGAGCACTGAAAGACCTGAGTCGAAACAAGGCCCCCGGAGTAGACAACATTCCATTGGAACTACTGACGACATTGGGAGAGCCAGTCCGGACAAAACTCTACCATCTGGTGAGCAAGATGTATGAGACAGGCGAAATACCCTCAGACTTCAAGAAGAATAAAATAATTCCAATCCCAAAGAAAGCAGGTGTTGACAGATGTGAAAATTACCGAACTATCAGATTAATAAATCACGGCTGCAAAATACTAAAACGAAATCTTTACAGACGAATGGAAAAACTAGTAGAAGCCGACCTCGGGGAAGATCAGTTTGAATTCCGTAGAAATGTTGGAACACGTGAAGCAATACTGCCCTTACGACTTATCTTAGAAGCTAGATTAAGGAAAGGCAAACCTACGTTTCTAGCATTTGTAGACGCAGAGAAAGCTTTTGACAATGTTGACTGGAATACTCTCTTTCAAATTCTAAAGGTGGCAGGGGTAAAATACAGGGAGCGAAAGGCTATTTACAATTTGTACAGAAACCAGATGGCAGCTATAAGAGTCGAGGGGTTGTAGCCTCTCCCCGATGTTATTCAATCTGTATTTTGAGCAAGCAGTAACGGAAACAAAAGAAAACTTCGGAGTAGGTATTAAAATAGATGGAGAAGAAATAAAAACTTTGAGGTTCGCCGATGACATTGTAATTCTGTCACAGACAGCAAAGCACTTCGAAGAGCAGTTGAACGGAATGGACAGTGTCTTGAAAGGAGGATATAAGATCAACATCAACGAAAGCAAAACGAGGATAATGGAATGTAGTCGAATTAAGTCGGCTGATGCTGAGGGAATTAGATTAGGAAATGAGAAACTTAAAGTAGTTGTAAAGGAGTTTTGCTATTTGGGGAGCAAAATAACTGATGATGGTCGAAAGTAGATGATATAAAATGTAGACTGGCAATGGCAAGGAAAGCGTTTCTGAAGAAGAGAAATTTGTTAACATCGAGTGTAGATTTAAGTGTCAGGAAGTCGTTTCTGAAAGTATTTTTATGGAGTGTAGCCATGTCTGGAAGTGAAACATGGAAGATAAATAGTTTGGACAAGAAGAGAATAAAAGCTTTCGAAATGTGGTGCTACAGAAGAATGCTGATGATTAGATGGATAGACAACATAACTAATGAGGAGGTATTGAATAGAATTGGGGAGGAGTTTGTGGCACAACTTGACAAGAAGAAGGGACCGGTTGGTAGGACATGTTCTGAGGCATCAAGGGATCACAAATTTAGCGTTGGAGGGCAGCGCGGAGGGTAAAAATCGTAGGGGAAGACCAATAGATGAATACGCTAAGCAGAAGCAGAAGGATGTAGGTTGCAGTAAGTAGTGGGAGATGAAGAAGCTTGCACAGGATACAGTAGCGTGGAGAGCTCCATCAAACCAATATCAGGACTGAAGACCACAATAACAACTAATGCAACAATTTTTTTCTGAAAGCGGGTTGGTTTTATTCACGATTCCAATACATCATATTATACCCCATTCTTTTTGGCTGCAAAACTATACGGGGTGCGACAGTAAAGTAACGAGACTGATTTTCTTTGCAACACGTATTAACCCTGCAGGCTTGCGAAGGCACAATATCTTTGACCTCGGTCTGTAAGCTGCTTGTAGTCCAAGCGGCACATCGATGCAACTGCTCAGTCGTGAGCTATGCTGTAATAAGTTAACACGTGTTTGTGTCTCTTGTCACAGAAATGGAACCGCATAATATTGCGCGACGGTATGCCATTTCTTTTTGCGTTAAACTCGGTGAAAACGCGACGACTACTTCCGGTAAGCTTCAGAAGGCTTTTGGAGAGGAGGTTATGTCAAGAGCTCAAGTTTTTCATTGGCATAAAATGTTTAGTGAAGGCAGGACGAATGTTGAAGATGAAGACCACAGTGGACGACCATCAACCTCACGGACGGATGTCAACTTGGCCAGGGTGCGTGAACTCGTACGATCTGATCGAAGCTTATCCGTGAAAATGTTGCTGAAGAACTGAACATCAATCGAGGAACGGATCGGCTAATACTAACTGAAGATCTTGGTATGAGAAAGATTTGTGAAAAAATTGTCCCCAAAAATCTCACACCACAACAGCGAGAAACACGGAAAATGTGGCTGCCGATCTGTTAGAGCAAGCGGAAATCAATCCGGAATTGTTGAGTCGTGTTATCACTGGTGTTGAAAGTTTGTTTTTTCAATACGATCCAGAGACAAAGCGCCCAAGTTCGCAATGGTGCCCAAAGGGATCACCCAGACAAAAAAAAAGCTCGCATGTCAAAGTCAGAAGTGAAATGTATGATTGTGTGCTTCTTTGATTCCAAGGGAATTGTTCATAAAGAGTGGGTGCCTCCTGGACAAACAGTTAACGAATATTACTACAAAGAAATTTTAGAAAGATTCCTTAAAAGAGTTCTTCGTGTCAGTGCCAACGTTACTGATAATTGGCTTCCGCATCACGATAATGCGCCATCCCATACTGCTGTCAGTACAGCAATTTTTAACATCTAAACAAATTTCAGTACTACCACAGCCACATTATTCGCCACATGTCGCTGCGTGCATTTTTTTTTCTATTTCCAAGAGTCAAAACGGCGGTCAGGGGACACCATTCTCAAACAACACAAGATGTCCAAAAAAGAGTGACGAGGGTCTTGGAGGATATTACAGAAGTTGAGTTCCAGAAATGTTACCATCAATGGCAGAAGCGCTGGAAAAAGTGTGTGCAATCAGGAGGGAACTACTTTGAAGGAGACAACACTAAACTAGACTTACACGGTAAGCAACACTTTTCCACATCAGTCTCATTACTTTATTGTCGCACCTCGTATTCTTATGCCACCTTACCCTGAAAGCCTGCATGGCGATATGGTACCACTCTACTGGTCCACTTCGGAGCCAACGTCATACTACATCAATACGCTCTACATCATGGCGTACTGCTTCAAGGGGAGTGCATCCTTCATTGGATCAAACGGATGGAAGTCAGAAGGTGCGAGATCAGGGTTGTAGGATGGATGAGGAAGAACAGTCCAATGGAAGTTTTGTGGGCTCCTCTGGAATCCGCGAATTTGTATGAGACCTTGCGTTGTCATGGAGAAGGAGAAGTTCGTTTCCTTTTTTGTGGTGACCAACACGCTGAAGTCGCTTCTTCAGTTTCGTGAGTGTAGCGCAATACACTTCAGAGTTGATTGTTGCCCAATGAGGGAGGACATCAAACAGAATAACCCCGTAGAAGTCCCAAAAAACCGTCGCCATGACTTTACTGCCTGAAGGCGCAACTTTGAACTTTTTCTTTGGAGGAGAGGTGCAGCGGCGCTACTCCATGGACTGCCATTTTGTTTCCGGTTCGAAGTGATGAACCAACCTTTCATAGCCTGTGACGACGTTCTAAAAAACATTGTCACTGTCAGCCTCGTAAAGTGCAAGATGGTTCTTCTGTGCTCTTTATGGTCTTCTGTGAGACGGCGAGGTTCAAGTGGTTCAAATGGCTCTGAGCACTATGGGACTTAACATCTGTGGTCATCGGCCCCTACACTTAGAACTAGCCGGCCGGGGTGGCCGAACGGTTCTAGGCGCTACAGTCTGGAACCGCGTGACCGCTACGGTCGCAGGTTCGAATCCTGCCTCGGGCATGGATGTGTGAGATGTCCTTAGGTTAGTTAGGTTTAAGTAGTTCTAAGTTCTAGGGGACTGATAACCTCATAAGTTAAGTCCCATAGTGCTCAGAGCCATTTGAACTTAGAACTACTTAAACGTAACTAAGGTATTATGGATTTATTCACGACGACCTATTTTCAGTACAATAACGATTTTTATAAAGAGATTCACGGGGCAGCTATGGGCAGTCCTCTTAATCCGGCTGTGGCCAATTTGTTTATGGAGAACTTTGAACAACGGGCGTTGCAGACTGCCAGTAAAAGACCAGCCAGGTGATACCGCCATGTCAATAATACTTTCGTAGTATGGATACACGATGCAGAGAAACTGGATGCCTTCCTGATACATCTCAACAATATCAAACCAAAAATACGATTTACTACGGAGACAGAGAATAGCCACCAACTGAATTTCTTGAATGTGTCTGTTATAAGTCAAGGGACCAGACGATGAGCCATAGGTATACAGCCACGTATATTTACCGTTACCTGCTCAAAGATTCTATTCACTACCCCTGGCAAAAAAAGAGATGCGATTAAAACTTTGGTGGAGAGGCCGCACAAACTTTGTGAACTGACTCATTTTAAAGATAAGCTTGAACATCTACGGTCAACATTCAGGAAGAATTGTTATTCGAACAAGGAGATAAATCGAGCACTTCGCGCTAGCGACAGGGTCGACGGGGAACGACGGTCGCCCAAAGGGAAAGTTTTCCTTCCGTTCGTAAGAACGATTACAGATCGCTTGGGAAAGTGTTGAGCAAGTACGGTGTGCAGACTACCTTCAGACCCACCCGGAAATAAAAGAATGTTTAAGATAGGCAAAACATATACGACTACCTTTGGCTACAACGGGTGTACATAAAATTCCCTGTAGTTGTGGTCGGGTTTATATAGATACCACAAAAAGAAGTGTTAACGTCCGCCTGGTTGAACACAAGTTTGTAAACTCATGTTCAGAAAGAACAGAACTCCTTGAACGACTAGAGATAGGACGCAGATATCCACAGGACATGTTCTGCAAAAACGATTAGCATTTCAGTCTTGTCGGTTCAGCCATGTGTCCCGTGGCCTAGTAGGCACAGGGTTCGCCATACGCTCTGATAACGTGTTCCATGCGTGGCGGCATTGGCGCTTATAACGCGCGAATGGCGTTCTGTGGCATAGCCATCCATGCTGGACTCATCTGATTCCAAAGTTCATCTGTGATGGCTGGCGAAGGGTCACAGTGCTTCACCCGTCGTTTCACCATGTTCCGCACATTTTCAATTGGCTTCAAGTCTGATGATCTGACGGGCCAGGGCAAAAGGCTGACATCCTGTGAGACCTAGAAGGCACGTGTTCGTGTGGCAACATCTGGTCGTTCATTGTCTTGCTGAAAAACGGCATCTGGGGTGTTGTGCAGAAAGGGTGTGTCTGTGGGTCGCAGGATGTCATTCACGTAGGTCACACCTATCACAGCCCTATGAACACGCACCTCGTGATTTATAGTTGTACCAAACGGCACCCCAAGCCTTAAGGCCTTGAATTCATGCTGTATATCTTGTGGGAATGCAGTCGCTGTGATGCCGCTCCCCCTGTCTACGGCGAAAAAGGCGGCATACATTTCTAGAATGACGACGAGGGGAATTTCGAGGCGCAACGTTTCCTGGGCAGTCAAAATCCAAGCTTCTACAGCCAATATCTGTTGCAGTCATTCATTGCTGAAGAAAATGTGTCGAATTGATCGGCGAATACAGAGGTTATCCCACAAATGTTGTGACAAACTTGGAGAGGTTGTAGAGGGTGTCTTAAGGAACAGATCGTGGATAGGAACCCGCATTCAGAAACGTTTTCCAACGGCGCTACAGAGGTGTGAAGTTATAGGCGCTGGCGCTTGCTACGAGGCCATACCTTTGGCAGCAAACGTGACTTTGAGCGATGATGGACCGTAGGCGGAATGTCTTGGAATGTTGCTTGTTATTTAATGATCAAGTTCCGCTTACGGTATGTCAGCGTACAAAGTCACGTTCGATGCCGAATGCGTGGCCTAGTGCAGGCGCCGGAGCCTATACCTTCGACACTGTGTAGAGTCGTTGGATGACGTTTTCAGACAGGAGTCTCTATGCTCGAGTTTTCCTCACCACACCCTCTACAACCGCTCGAAGTTTGTCGCAACATTGCTGGGACACTCTGTATAGACAAGGACAAACACACACTTTCATGTTCGCTGTTTGGCTTTTTTCAGATGATATCTGAAACTTTATGACTACACCTCACATGCTTCGCAGGGCGACAATATTTTGCTGACTTTAATTAAAGACCGAAAATACTAATTCTGCCTTTCGATTTGCAGTTGTAAGAATATCGCTTTTGTAAGTGGCGTAATCGCCGAACAATGCAGTTGGTTTATTTTGTCACGTAGGCGTTAGCGCTTGACAGAGTAACAGCCTATAATGTGGAACATTCATCTGACAGGGGATATGTCACGCCCATCCCCGGAACAGTAATATATTGGTATTAATAATATAACTGCAGCAGCTGGCGACCCTCCCTCGCAGAGACGGACGACAAAGCGGAACAGCCGGGGAAGAGTAAACAGCGCCGAGAAGAAAGACGGATTGGAATAGTTCCATGCGACACAGAGCCGGGAGCCAAATAGTTCGGCGTGCAGATAATGCAGCGGAGACGCAGGTGTGCGCGCTTCCCAGCTTAGTCAGTGCCGAGCGCCGCCGCTGGTGACAGCCAGAGGGATGTCGTGGCGACTTTCGGGCACGAATTCAGCCATGTGCGTTATTTAACGTCCCCAACAGCTTCGTCAGACCAAAATAGTCCAGGGTCTTTCCAACGCTCTCTGCCAGTGCCTACTATATCAAGCGGCGAAAGCTCTGGGGGACATTGTACAACATAGTATGGATACACTCAAGGGACAAAAGTCGTGGGATAACGATATGATCACACACAGATGGCGGTAGTGTCGTGTATGCAAAGTAAAATGGCAATGTACTGGCGGAGCTGTCATTCCTAGTCACGTGACTCGTGTGAAAAAATTTCCGACGTGATTACGGCCGCACGACGGCAATTAGCACTCTCTGAACGCGGAATCGTCGTTGGAGCTTGACGCAGGGGACATTCAATTTCGGAAATCGCTAGGAAATTCAATATTCCGCGGTCCACAGTGTCAAGAGCGTGCCGAGAAAACCGAATTTCAGGCATTACCTCTCACCAAGGGCAACGCAGTGGCCGACGGCCTTCACTTAACGACCGTGCGCAGCGGTGTTTGCGTCGAGTTGTCAGTGTTAACAGACAAGCAGCATTACGCGAAATAACCGCAGAAATCAATGCGCGGCGTAAGACGACAGTAACCGTTAGGGAAGTGCGGCGAAACATATCAGTTGGACCCTAGACGACTGGAAAACTGTGGCTTGGTCAGGTGAGTCTGGATTTCATTTGATAAGAGCTGATGGTGGGGTTAGCCTGTGGCGTAGACCCCACGAAGCCATGGACCCAAGTTGTCAACAAGGCACCATGCAAGGTACTGGTGGCTCCATAATGGTTCAAATGGCTCTGAGCACTACGGGACTTAACAGCTATGGTCATCAGTCCCCTAGAACTTAGAACTACTTAAACCTAACTAACCTAAGGACATCACACAACACCCAGTCATCACGAGGCAGAGAAAATCCCTGACCCCGCTGCGAATCGAACCCGGGAACCCGGAGCTCCATAATACTGTGCGCTGTGTTTACATGAAATGGACTGGGTCCTGAACCGATCATTGACTGTAAATGTTATGTCCGGATACTTGGGGCCCATTTGCAGGCTGGCCGTTGTGACTGAGCGGTTCTGGGCGCTTCAGTCCAGAACCGCGCGGCTGCTGCGGTCGCAGGTTCGAATCCTGCCTCGGGCACGGACGTGTGTGATGTCCTTAAGTTAGTTAGGTTTAAGTAGTTCTAAGTCTAGGGGACTGATGAGCTCCAGTGCTCATAGTGCTCAGAGCCATTTGAACCATTTTGAACCATTTGCAGCCATTCAGGTACGGAATTTTTATGGATGACGCTGCACCATTTCACTAGACGACAATTGGTCGCGATTGGTTTGAAGACTATACTGGACAATTCGACCGAATGAGTTCGCTACCCAGATAATCCAACATGGATTAGGAAGTATCCCGTGTCTCGTGTCACCTCAGTGTGTAGACGTAACGTTAATCTAAATTAAACTGCGCCCCAACAGGCCGTGAAGCCCCAACGGTACCGACCATCCGCCGTGTTATCTTCAGCCCACGGGTGTCACTGGATGCAGAAATGCAGAGGCATGGGTCAGCACACCACTCTCCAGGCAGCTGTCAGTCTTCGTGACCGGAGCCGCTATTTCCCCATCAAGTAGCTCCTCAAATGTTCAAATGTGTGTGACTTCCTAAGGGACCAAACTGCTGAGGTCATCGGCCCCTAGACTTACACGCTACTTAAACTAAATTATGCTAAGAACAACACAGACATACATGCTCGAGGAAGGACTCAAACCTCCGGCGGGAGGGCCTGCCCAATCCGTGACATGGCGCCTCTAACCGGACGGCCACGCCACCTCAATTGGCTTCACAAGGACTGAATGCTCACCGCTTGCCAACAGCGTTCGGCAGACCAGACGGATACCCATCTAACTGCTAGCCAAGCCCAACACCAAAAAATTTGTGGTAAGGACTATGGGATCAAACTGCTAAGGTCATCGGTCCCTAGGCTTACACACTACTTAATCTAACTTTAAATAACTTAGGCTAAGGACAACACACACACCCGTGTCCGAGGGAGGACTCGAACCTCCGACGGGGGTAGCAGCGCGAACCGTGGCAAGACGCCTTAGACAAGCCCAAAAGCGTTTAACTTTGGTGGTCTGACGGCAACTGGAGTTACAACTGTCGTTGGCGCAGACGTAATATTGTTAACTTTAAAACTTAATACATTTCTCTCTATGAATGAAACATTTCTTCATAACAATGTATACACTGTAATGAGAATCATCAAGTTATTGTTCACGTAATTTGTTTCTTAATGATACAGAATGAAGGTATTAGCAATGAACATGAGCCGGCCGGAGTTGCCGTGCTGTTCTGGGCGCTACAGTCTGGAGCCGAGCGACCGCTACGGACGCAGGTTTGAATCCTGCCTCGGGCATGGATGTGTGTGATGTCCTTAGGTTAGTTAGGTTTACTTAGTTCTAAATTCTAGGCGACTGATGACCTCAGAAGTTAAGTCGCGTAGTGCTCAGAGCCATTTGAACCAATGATTAGATTAGATTAGATTAATACTTGTTCCATAGATCATGAATACGACACTTCGTAATTATGTGGGACGTGTCAGGTTAATAAAAGATGTCTGTACAAGATATTACATTACACAAAATGTTGCATGACACTAATGTTTAAATTTTTTTTCCCTTAATTTATAGCCGGCCGCGGTGGTCTCGCGGTTCTAGGCGCGCAGTCCGGAACCGTGCGACTGCTACGGTCGCAGGTTCGAATCCTGCCTCGGGCATGGATGTGTGTGATGTCGTTAGGTTAGTTAGGTTTAAGTAGTTAAGTTCTAGGGGACTGATGACCACAGCAGTTGAGTCCCATAGTGCTCAGAGCCATTTGAACCATTTTGAACCATAATTTATATCTAAAAATTCAGCCAATGAATAGAAGGAGTTGTCATCTATAAATTCTTTTAATTTATTTTTAAATGTTAGTTGGCTATCTGTCAGGCTTTTGATGCTGTTTGGTAGGTGACCAAAGACTTTTGTGGCAGCATAATTTACCCCTTTCTGTGCCAAAGTCAGATTTAACCCTGCATAGTGAAGATCAGCCTTTCTCCTGGTGTTATGGCTATGCACATTGCTATTACTTTTGAACTGGGTTGGATTATTAACAACAAATTTCATAAGTGAATACATATACTGCGAGGTTACTGTGAGGATCCCTAGATCCTTAAATAGATGACTGCAGGATGACCGTGGATGGGCTCCAGCAATTATTCTGATTACACGTTTTTGAGCAATGAATACTTTCCTACCTCAGAATATGATGGCATACGAAAGCAGTGAATGAAAGTAGACATAGTAAGCTAATTTACTGAGATTCTTATCACCAAAATTTGCAATAACCCTAATAGCATACGTAGCTGAACTCAGACGTATCAGCAGACCATCAATGTGTTGCTTCCAGTTTAACCTCTCATCAATGGACACATCTAAAAAATTTTGAAAATTCTACCTTAGTTACAGACTTCTGTTCAAAGTCTATATTTATTACTGGAGTTGTGCCATTTACTGTACGGAACTGTATATACGGTGTTTTATCAAAATTTAAAGAGAGTCCGTTTGCTGAGAACCACTTAATAATTTTGTGAAAAACATCATTTACAATTACACCACTTAGTTCTTGGTTTTTGGGTGTTATTACTATACTTGTACCATCAGCAAAAAGAACTAACTTTGCAGCTTCATCAATGCGGAATGGTAAGTCATTAATGTATATTAAGAACAGTAAAGGACCTAAGACCGAACCCTGTGGGACCCCGTGCTTGATAGCCCCCCAGTTTGAGGAATCAGCTGCTGTTTTAACATTACATGAACCACTTATTTCAACTTTCTGCATTCTTCAAGTTATGTATGAATTAAACCATTTGTCCACTGCCCCACTCAAACCATAATGATTACCGAGCGAGGTGGCGCAGTGGTTAGACACTGGACTCGCATTCGGGAGGACGACGGTTCAATCCCGCGTCCGGCCATTCTGATTTAGGTTTTCCGTGATTTCCCTAAATCGCTCCAGGCAAATGCCGGGATGGTTCCTTTCAAAGGGCACGGCCGACTTCCTTCCCCGTCCTTCTCTAATCCGATGAGACCGATGACCTCGCTGTCTGGTCTCCTTCCCCGAAACAACCAACCAACCAACCAACCATAATGATTTAGCTTATCTAAAAGAATTCCATGATTTACACAATCAAAGGCCTTTGAGAGATCACAAAAAATACCAATGGTTATTTCATAATTGCCCTGATTGCTGTTTAGCAGTCATCTAGTCAAACTGGAAATGAAGTAATTCAACAACGAGTCCAGCAGTCGTCGATGAGAGTTTATGCGCTCGCTGCTCCTTGGACACGAGGTGCATGCCGGCAACCTGGCGCGTGCGAAAGTGCGCATGTGTCACGCGCAGGCGTAATCCCGCGGCCCGCGCTTAATATTTCAGCGACCGGTAATTGGCAAGGGATCCTCCCCCCTGCACAGGCGTTATCGTACTCGTTCGCCCTCCCATTCTATCCCCCAGTGTTCCTGCCGGCGTCCCCGCGCCGCGCCGCGCCGCCTTTTTTATATAATTAATTAGTTCAATAACGGCAACTCGGATCCGAAATCAATTAGAGTGTGGCGCAGTCGGCGTGTTTGCGCGCTGATTTACGGGCCTCGCCGCTCGTTACCGGCGCGCGGCGTGCTGAGTCCGCAGCGGCGCCCCGTCAGCACTTTGCCGGCTTCGGCTCCGTGGGACCGCGGCCCGTCTGCAAATACTCCGCCCCCGCCGCCCGCAATAAGAACTCCCGCCAGTCGCTGCTGCGTAAACAACGGCCGGCGGATTATGTTGTCGTGGTTGTTCTGGCCAGTGCGCACACGAGCGACGTTAATACAGTACGTAAGTTGTAGGTGGAGGGGGAGAAAGGAAAAGAAAGGAACTGTTGTGGGATCTACGAAAGATAGCGGTTCTCGCAGGTCCAGACAAGGACGAGGACTGCACTGTTACCGGTTCCAAGCGACAGCTGCGGTATGCGTACACGCGATCTTTGCGCTTGGTACACTACTGGCCATTAAAATTTCTACACCACGAAGATGACGTGCTACAGACGCGAAAATTTACCGACAGGAAGAAGATGTTGTGATATGCAAATGATTAGCTTTTCAGAGCATTCACACAATGTTGGTGCCGATGCCGACACCGACGACGTGTTGACATGAGGTAAGTTTCCAACCGATTTCTCATACTCAAAAAGCAGTTGACCGGCGTTGCCTGGTGAAACGTTGTTGCGATGCCTCGTATAAGGAGGAGAAATGCACACCATCACCTTTCCGACTTTGATAAAGGTCGGATTGTACCTATCGCGATTGCGGTTTATCGTATCGCGACTTTGCTGCTCGCGTTGGTCGAGATCCAATGACTGTTAGCAGAATATGGAATCGGTGGCTTCAGGAGGGTAATACGGAACGCCGTGCTGGATCCAAACGGCCTCGTATCACTAGCAGTCGAAAAGACAGGCATCTTATCCGCATGGGTGTAACAGATCGTGCAGCCACGTCTCGATCCATCAGTCAACAGATGGGGACGTTTGCAAGACAAAAACCATGTGCACCAACAGTTCGACGACGTTTGCAGCAGCATAGACTATCAGCTCGGGGACCCTGTCTGCGGTTACCCTTAACGCTGCATCACAAACAGGAGCACCTGCGATGGTGTACTCGACGACGAAACTGGATGCACGAATGGCAAAACGTCATTTTTTCGGAAGATTCGGGATTCTGTTTACAGTATCATGATGATCGCATCCGTGTTTGGCGACATCGCGGTGAACGCACATTGGAAGCGTATATTCGTCACCTCCATACTGGTGTATCACCCGACGTGATGGTATGGGGTGCCATTGGTTACACGTGTCAGTCACATCTTGTTCGCATTGACGGCACTTTGAACATTGGACGTTACATTTCAGATGTGTTACGACCCGTGGCTCTACCCTTCATTCGATCCCTGCGAAACCCAACATTTCAACAGGATAATGCACAACCGCCTGTTGTAGGTCCTGTACGGGCCTTTCTGGATACAAAAACTGTTCGACTGGTGCCCTGGCCAGCACATTCTCTCTCCAACTGAAAACGTCTGGTCAATGGTGGCCGAGCAACTGGCTCGTCATAATACGCCAGTCACTACTCTTGATGAACAGTGGTATCGTGTTGAAGCTGCATGGACAGCTGTACGTGTACGCGCCATCCAAGCTCTGTTTGACTCAATGCCCAGACGTATCAAGGCCGTTATTACGGCGAGAGGTGGTTGTTCTGGGTACTGATTTCTCAGGATCTACGCGTGAAAATGTAATCACATGTCAGTTCTAGTATAATATGTTTGTCCAATGAATACCCGTTTATCAATCTGCATTTCTTCTTGGTGTAGCAATTTTAATGGCCAGTAGTGTAGAAGCGTGTATCCCGCAAATAATGTCTCTCGCTTGCTAGTGTAGAATTTTTCACCTACTGCCATCATCAGTCATGTCAACTCGCAACAAACAGAATAAAAATTCACTAAATAAGTAGCTACGATAACGTATAATGCACTCATTGCGTGCAAGATTCACTGCAGAGCTCTCACAACACTGCTGAATGATCATTGGCTGTCCAAGAAAACGTGACTTAGGTGCGCAGAACAAGACTAAACTCTACCGTCATCGTTCATGATTCTAACTACATTGAAGAGCCAAAGAAACAGAAACACCTGCCTAATATCGTGTAGAGCCCCCGCGAGGACGCAGAAGTGCGCAATACAACGTGGCATGGACTCGACTACTGTCTGAAGTAGTGCTGGAGAGAACTGACACCATGAATCCTGCAGGGCTGTCCATAAACCCAGGATGGTTCCTCTGAAAGGGCACGGCCGACTTCCCATCCTTCCCTAATCCGATGCGACTGATGACCTCGCTGTATGGCCTTCTCCCCCAAACAAACCAACCCCAGTCCCAACTACAAACAAACAGTCTCTTCTGAACAGGACGTTTCAAGGCATCCCAGATATGTTCAAAATGCTTCAAATGGCTCTGAGCACTACGCGACTAACTTAGAACTACTTAAACCTAACTAACCTAAGGACATCACACACATTCATGCCCGAGGCAGGATTCGAACCTGCGACCGTAGCGATCGCTCGACTCCAGAGTGTAGCGCCTAGAACCGCACGGCCACTCCGGCCGGCCCAGATATGTTCAATAATGTTCATGTCTCGGGAGTTAGGTGGCCAGCGGAAGTGTTTAAACTCAGAAGAGTATTCCTGGAGGAACTCTGTATCAGTTCTGGACGTATGATGTGTCGCATTATCCTGCTGGAATTGCCCAAGTCCGTCGGAATGCAGAATGGACATGAATGGATGCAGGCGATCAGACAGGATACTTACTTACGTGTCACCTGTCAGACTTGTATCTAGAAGTATCACTCCATATGCTTCACTCCATCATAGAGCCTCCACCAGCTTGAACAGTCCCCTGCTGACATGCAGTGTCCGTGGATTCATGACGTTGCTACATACCCGTACACAACCTCGACACAATGTGAAAAGAGACTCGTCTGACCAGGCAACATGTTTCCAGTCATCAACAGTCCAATGCCGGCGTTGACGAGCCCACGTGAGCCGTAAAGCTTTGAGTTGTGCAGTCATCAAGTGTGCACGAGTGGGCCTTCGGCTCCGAAAGCCCGTATCGATGTTTCGCCGAATCGTTCTCACTCTGACCCTTGCTCATGCCCCAGCACTGAAATCTGCAGCAATTTACGAAAAGGCCGGCCGCTGTGACCGAGCGGTTGTAAGCAATTCAGTCCGGAACTGCGCTGCTGCTACGGTCGCAGGTTCGAATCCTGCCTCGGACATGGATGTGTGTGATGTCCTTAGGTTAGTTAGGTTTAATTAGTTCTAAGTTCCAGGCGACTGATGACCTCAGAAGTTAAGTCGCATAGTGCTCAGAGCCATTTGAACCATTTTTTACGGAAGGGTTGCACTTCTGTCACGTTGAACGAGTCTCCTCAGTCGTCGCTGGTTCCGGTTTTGCAGGATCTTTTTCGGGCCGCAGCGATGTTGGAGATTTGATGTTTTACCGGATTCCTGATATTCACGCCCGTGAAATGGTCGTACGGGAAAATCCCCATTTCATCGTTACCTCGGAGATGCTGTGTCCTGTCGCTTGTGCGCCGACCATAACACCACGTTCAAAGTCACATAAATCTTGATAATCTGCCATTGTAGCAGCAGTAACCGATGTAACAACTGCACCAGACACTTTTTGTCTTATATAGGCAGCGCCGTATTCTGCCTGTTTACATATTTCTCAGATTGAGTTCGCATGCCTGTTCCAGTTTCTTTGGCGCCTCGGTGTATGACGGGCGTTCAAAAAGAAACAAACCGGAGGCATAATTACGGAAAACAGTACCCTGGCTGTTGAGACACTTGTCCCACTGTGACACAAGGTGGCGAATGGCTGTCTCATTAAATTCCCAGGGCTGCGAAGTTAACCAGTTCCGCACGTACAGCTGGACGCAGTCGTCCGAGGTGAATCTTTTGCCCCTCAGAGCCTTTTTAAGGGGACCAAAAATGTCGTTATCACAGGGAGAGGTCCGGACTGTATGGAGGGTGGCGGAGAATCTCCCATTTGAATTTCTGCAGGAGTGCCGCGACTGTGTTGACCGTATGAGGCTTTGTGCTGTGGATTGGCAGGAGAGCCAACCCACGAATTTTAGAGGAAGCCGAAAGGCACGCGTTTAAGCTCACGCAGGCTGGCGTGAAGTCTGGAACAGGACAAGGAATTTAGACTTCAGAAAAAAGGAGGTAACTGGTCGAATACTTAACTTTAATCCATTAATGTTGAACGTAGCTCTTGTCTGTACATTGTTTACGATATCAATAGTAACTGATAATGGCGCCTTGATAGGTCGTAGCAAATGACGTAGCTGAAGGCTATGCTAACTATCGTCTCGGCAAATGAGAGCGTATTTTGTCAGTGAACCATCGCTAGCAAAGTCGGCTGTACAACTGGGGCGAGTGCTAGGAAGTCTCTCTATACCTGCCGTGTGGCGGCGCTCGGTCTGCAATCACTGATAGTGACGACACGCGGGTCCGACGTATACTAACGGACCGCGGCCGATTTAAAGGCTACCACCTAGCAAGTGTGGTGTCTGGCGGTGACACCACACTTTGGATCGTCATGGTGCAGAATGACCCCACAGGTGAGATTGCCTGGTCGTTTTGATTTGATCGTTTGGCGAAGACTGGTCAAGGTTTGCGAGTAACACTGGGCATTCACTGTTGTCCCGTGCTGCAGGAAGCGAATCAGAAGAGAGCCATATTGGTCAAAGAAGAACGTCCGCATAACCTTTCCTGCACTCGTGTGTACGACGACGTTCAGCTGTATGTGCGGAACTTTTTTTTTTTAATTTGTGGTAAGGTCTTATGGAACCAAACTGCAGAGGTCATCGGTCCCTAAGCTTACACACTACTTAATCTAACTTAAACCAACTTACGATAAGGACAACATAACTCCCATGTTCGAGGGAGGACTCGAACCTCCGACGTGGGGAGCCGCCCGGGCCGTGACAAGACTCCCTAGACTGCGCGGATATCCCGCGCGGCCGTGAAGAACTGCTTCACATCGCAGCCCCGGGAATTTCATGAGACAGCCATTCACCACCGTCACAGTGGGACAAGTGTCTCAACAGCCAGGGTCAATACTTCTAACATACAGGTACTGGTTTCTGTAATTATACCTCCGGCTCGTTTCTTTCCGAACGCCCCTTATATAATGATAGCAGCTGCATCGACACTTTCTCTCAGCGGCAACGAGTGAAAATCTGTTCCGGAACGGGACTCCAGTCTGTGGTCTGCTGCTTCTAGGCAGTTTACCACTGCGCCACCCGTACACAGTGTTTATCGCAAATACGTGGACTATCTCGGCACGCTTCCAGGCCAACTCACATTGCTACCTAGTGCCACCTGTCTGGAATCTACATCCATGTCCTCCGCGTTCGCTAAGTTTTACATTCCTGCTGGACGTCGAACGTAAATGTGCATCCGTACCGAGGGTTGTGGACTTATTCTCTTTTAAATGCGACATTTTAGATTAGGCTTTACCGTGACTGTTATTGACGTTAAATGAAACAACAAGTTTTCTGTTACCATCACCATTTATTTATCTCCACGACGCGTTTCAAAAGTTTAAAAAGTTATCAGGTGGATTTACATTTGTTACACTTGTGGCACTGTCTCCAGTGGTCACATGTTCCTTTCACTGTACTAATACATCACATATACTGTCATATTTTGTAAATTTTCTTTTAAAAATATCACACACACACACACACACACACACACACACACACACACAAATGTCATATTAACAAATGTAAATCCACCTGATGATCGAGGTTCAAACCTTTGAAACTAGTCGTGGAGATAAACAAACAGTGACTGGTAACAGTTAACTTGTTGTTTCATTTAATGACTTACTGTCCATCGAGGCGAATGAGTTACGCGAATGCGTCCGACAGAACAGATACCACGCATTCATGTAACAGTATGTAGTGGTTGCTAGCCTCGTGATAAGATGCTACTAGGTTCATTGTAGAAGCAAAACATGTTTCTCCAGACATTTCAATTCGAAATATTGAAAGAAAACTTATCGTACAACAAATTTTGAAGGTAAACAGTTCTCATGTTTAAAATCACTATTACTGAACGGCAATAACTGATCATCATTATTAGTATGCACTGTTTTTTTCCCTACTTCATTCCTGATGTTCTTCTACACACTGTTGCTGTATTTTCACTGATACTGCACCTCATTTTGTGGAGATCTACTTCCACCTTCTGTACTTCTGTACTTGTGGCTTGCGTTCATCTTTTGATTCGTTTTTGTATTTGTGTAAGCGTCTGCTCTTATTTTTAATAAGGGAGAGCGGGCAGCTTGGTATGTCCTAACTTGTGTTATAGAATGAGCGACAGGGTTTTTTCTTTTATTTTTTAAGTGTGTGTGTGTGTTTTCGCGCACCACTTTTTTAAAATAACTGGCACACACACACACACACACACACACACACACACACAGAGAGAGAGAGAGAGAGAGAGAGAGAGAGAGAGAGAGAGAGACTCTTCCCGAACTACACCATAAAACAAATCTCAGTCCCATCCAGCAACATCAAAACAAATTACACGAAGTCTATGTGGCTCTCCACGGCATGAAAACGAGACTAGGAGGGTGTGCTGAAAAGTAATGCCTCCGAATTTTTTATGTGAGAATTCTTAAAACTTTCCAAATAAAACAAACTTTATTGAAAAATGTAAATGTCGTGTGACTAGGGCCTCCCGTCGGGTAGACCGTTCGCCGGGAGCAAGTCTTTCGATTTGACGCCACTTCGGCGACTTGCGCGTCGATGGGGATGAAATGTTGATGATTAGGACAAAACAACATCCAGTCCCTGAGCGGAGAAAATCTCCGACCGAGCCGGGAATCGAACCCGGGCCCTTAGGAGTGACATTTTGTCACACTGACCACTTTTTTTCATTTTTTCGGTACTGTTCGTTGCGTTTGGTCTCGGCGGACGTCAGATGACATTGTTCAAGTTGATGGTTGATTCATTTACTCAGTTTTTTTTTATTACAGAGGGCAAGCAGCCCCCTGACCGAACACGCTGAGCCGGCACCACTCAGCTACCGTGGGCGCGCGACGTTATTAACATTAACACATTTGTTCTTCACGTCTACACATTTGTAGTCCTCTGCCACAAGAGGGCTCTGGTTTGTAGCGTGTAACATGGCGGTGTGTAATGTAACTACGTCTTGGCGTGAGAGACAGCATGCTGTAATCGAGCTTCGAAGTTGAAGAGTTCGTACACACACACACACACACACACACACATAGAGAGGGCAACCTCTCATTCAACACAATCACTCCGACATCTGCAACAACCCTACGCCTGGGTTACACTGCCACACCGTCCTGACTTGCCCCGTTTGATTTTCCTCTGTTTCCAAAACTTAAAGAATACCTTCGAGGATTTCACTTTGCTAGTGATAAAGCGGTGCAAGCAGAGATGTGGTTATGGATCCGTCGACAAAGTCAAACTTTCTACGACGCCGGTATCAGCACACTGACGTTTTGTTGGGCGAAATGTGTTCGTAGGCACGAAGAATAAAGAGGCAGCATCTTAATAATGTTTCTTTAATTTAAAAATGGTTTAGGAATTTTCACATAGAAAATTCGGAGGCATTACTTCTCAGCTCGCTCTCGCATATTCCGAGCTGGTGAAGTGTACAGAAAAACGCGAGTATTCATAGTAATTTAATGATATGTAACACTGCTAATTTAAAACAAGAGGATTGTTTACGATCTTGGTAAACAGATTTGTAAGAAAAACCGCTTTGTTGCTGTGACCACTCAAGATGTTCTAAAACATACGCATATGGTGTAAATAAGACTTTTATTACACTCGGGAAAGACGGGGTATAACCTACATTTCTTGTACCACTGCGACTGCGGAAGAGAAGCATAAAAACAAAAAGGACAACATGATTTATTGGATATCTCGGCTCTTTTTCTTCGTAGTCGACGTTAAATTTAGACATTTGACGCAGCACACCCCAAGTTTTCCTACGCATTCTGGTTACACAGTTGCCGCCAAGTTGTTTAACCACTCAATAGCTTCCTCTTTTAGCTCGTTGACATTTCCACAGCACTTTCTTCTTTAAAAAAATTGTTGAGTTTGAGGCAAAAATCGTAATTACTCATGGGACAATTTCCGGGAATAAGATGGGTATTCAGAAAACTTCCACTTAAATTGCCGGAGCAGATCCTTCGCTAACGCAGCAGATTTGCGGGGAAGCGTTGTTTTGATGAAGCCCAATGCCGATGGACGCAAATCCACGTCATTTGTTTTGAAGCGCGCGGTGTACCTGATGCGTCTGCATTAATGGTCTCACCCCTAGACATAAAGTCCACGAGTTGGACGCTCTTTCGATCCCAAAACAGTGTGACCATAAACTTTACGGTGCCCCACATTTGTTTGGCTTTTTTGTGTTTTGTTGGGAACCGTGAGTGATGCCATTCCATTGACTTTTGTTTCTCGACTTTTACGCCAAACTCAGGTCTCGTTACCAGTAACATGATCGACTGAGAAAAATCAACGCAGTTCGCACTCGTTATCTTCTATGTTCATCTGTCAAAAACTGAGGAACCCACCTAGCCCAAATCACCGCTAACAGTTTCATTAAGAACTAATACTGAAATTTCAGGAAAGCAAAAGCAGAATCCATCAATAGTGAAACGCTTATCCTGTTGAAGTTCTTCCCTCATTCTCGATTTGGGTCCTTCAGTCACAATGAAGGATTGCCTCATTATTCTTCGTCATGAATACTCATTCGTCCGCCATTAAACGTGATCCATCATTTTGAAACTGAAACTCTGACAATATACAGGGTGATTCATAAAGAATACCACAACTTTAGGAATTTAAAACTCTGCAACGACAAAAGGCAGAGCTAAGCACTATCTGTCGGCGAATTAAGGGAGCTATAAAGTTTCATTTAGTTGTACATTTGTTCGCTTGAGGCGCTGTTGACTAGGCGTCAGCGTCAGTTGATGCTAAGATGGCGACCGCTCAACAGAAAGCTTTTTGTGTTATTGAGTACGGCAGAAGTGAAT
Source organism: Schistocerca nitens (assembly GCF_023898315.1). Classification (NCBI taxonomy): domain Eukaryota; kingdom Metazoa; phylum Arthropoda; class Insecta; order Orthoptera; family Acrididae; genus Schistocerca; species Schistocerca nitens. The sequence continues at coordinate 1,090,606,057 of NC_064614.1, forward strand.
CGACGACAGTTGTTCAGCGTTCATTTCGAACGAAGTATGGTGTTAAACCTCCTGATAGGTGGTGTATTAAACGTTGGTATAAACAGTTTACAGAGAATGGGTGTTTGTGCAAAGGGAAAAGTTCTGGACGGCCGAGAACGAGTGATGAAAATGTAGCACGCATCCAGCAAGCATTTGTTCGCAGCCCAGGAAAATCGACTCGCAGAGCTAGCAGAGAGCTGTAAATTCCACAATCAACTGTATGGAGAGTCCTACGAAAAAGGTTAGTTATGAAACCTTATCGTCTGAAATTGGTTCAAGCACTGTCTGCAGCTGATAAGATTAAAAGAATCGATCTCTGTGATTTTATCCTTGCTCAAATGGAAACAGATGAATCTTTCGTTTCAAAGATTGTGTTTAGTGATGAAGCAACTTTCCACACTAACGGGAAAGTCAACCGTCACAATGTCTGTATATGGGGCACTGAGAATCCGCGGGAAACAACTCAGTATGAACGTGACTCGCCTAAGGTGAACGTTTTCTGTGCCATTTCAGCCAATAAAGTTTTTGGTCCCTTTTTCTTCGAAGGTGCTACTGTAACTGGACTACAGTATCTGGAGATGTTAGAGAATTGGCTGTTTCCTCAGCTCGAACAAGAAGCACAACAATTCATATTTCAGCAGGATGGAGCGCCACCACATTGGCACTTATCTGTCCGTAACTACCTGAACGTCAACTACCCGAGGCGATGGATCGGCCGCCAGGCAGCCCGTGACAGAGCACTTCATCACTGGCCTCCAAGAAGCCCTGATCTTACCCCCTGCGATTTTTTCGTATGGGGGTATGTTAAGGATATGGTGTTTTGGCCACCTCTCCCAGCCACCATTGATGATTTGAAACGAGAAATAACAGCAGCTATCCAAACTGTTACGCCTGATATGCTACAGAGAGTGTGGAACGAGTTGGAGTGTCGGGTTGATATTGCTCGAGTGTCTGGAGGGGGCCATATTGAACATCTCTGAACTTGTTTTTGAGTGAAAAAAAACCTTTTTAAATACTCTTTGTAATGATGTATAACAGAAGGTTATATTATGTTTCTTTCATTAAATACACATTTTTAAAGTTGTGGTATTCTTTTTGAATCACCCTGTATTTCCATAAATTTCGCTTATCTGTTTGTAAAATTAGAACTGGCTCACTTTTTCTTTTTCATTGAGAAACCGTATTACACTACGAATCTCACACTTGGCGTGATCGTTAATTTTGTCACACAGTTCTAAACCGCACAGATAAACAGTAAACGACCGGTTCTGCTCACTGTTCGCGTCGTGCTAGTGCCACCATTTGCAACTGCTGAAGACGTGTAAATCTGATTGTCAGAACATGATAGAAGCTTCAGTCTAGAAAAAATACTTTCAACCATTGCAAAACATCTTTTAACAAAACATGCGCCGTAGAATATATATTGTAATGCTTCATATAATGTGGAGAAAAGTAGAGTTACGGCCCTACCGGAAAGAATTGAAGACAATAAATAATTGAAAGCAATAATCATGTGATACAAAATGCCAGCAAATTTCTAAATGTTCAATTAAAATTTCTCCTTACCCTGTGTTAACTTACGTTTCAGCTACGCGAACGTTAGATTACAATTGTAAAATTAATTTTATCATTCACTTATTTTTTAATGTGTTGATTTCCCTTGTAATGTAAAGAAATGGAAACTATCAGTATCACCAATATCTCACTAAGTTTTACGTCATTTTTTCTGCGATTGTCGCATTCATTCATCACCTAACGATGATCTAAGAAGCCGAAACCCAAACAATCATCTCAGATTCTGATTGAATTTTATGTGTAAGTTTGTTGAACGATGAAAAAATACACAAATTTCTATCCCACAAGTTCCAATATTTTATAACAACCTTTCAAAAATGTTGGCCAAATATTTCAGTGAGTAATTTTAATAAAGCTGCTAAATTTTCCGAGGTGGCTGAAATATAGTTTTCCTGAACTATATCAGTTTACTGTTCCGTTGCTTCTTAGTTGAATATTTTATGCATTATGAAAAAAAGCACAACACTGGGGTAATAGTCTACAAAATTCATTATTTTACAAACCGTTTTCGGCTGTTATGACACTGTCAAGTAAGGAACTGTTGTCGATAAGATCAGTGATCAACCTACAATTTTTCTTCATCGTAAATGCACTTTGTTGAAAAAATTCAAATCTCAGCAAAGCTCATGCTGAAACCCATTTTCTTAAGGATCGTCACATTTTAAAAAAGTGGACGTATTAATGAAACTTTGCAAACGAGCTAAAATTATTGAACAAATATGGTTGGATATGGCTAAAACTGTATTTATACTATCAAATGCAGTCCTCTAGGGAGAAACGTGCAATCCTGACATTTTGTAGAGAAAAGAATGCTCTTTCAGATGAAGTAGTATCGATCAGGCGTCCCTTTCGAGATACAAGGGTTTAAAAGTCAGTTTCTTTAAAGAAATTTTCTCGATCACCTTCATCACCATATCTCAAAACCAATAATTCCACATGTAATAAAACTTGTAGCTTTTACAAATAAGCCAAGTGAGGTTTCAATAAAAGAATTTCCTAAACCAACTACAGAATATATGTGTTCTTTGAGCGATTTTCAACACAAAATCACCATTAGCACGTCTGGAAACGTCTGCACACTTACTCGCTGCACCGTACTCTGACACGCACCAACACATCTCTGTGTATGTGGGCTGCTGCCAGCGCCACCCTGCGACGACAGGTAAAATGCACCGCATGGTCATACCCCGAGGTGATTTAAACCCGCAAACTACCCATCAGAGCGTTGTTTCACCATGTATCAGCATTGTCCTTAATTTATGAACATGAATGTATTTCCTTCGTCCAAAATGGCTGAAGAATTAATAAAAATTGTGTTGAGTGGTTGAAATGCACGGTGTTTATAAATTAGTTAGACAAAAGCAAGCTATAACTGTGAAAAAGGTAAATAGTTTACAGAAATGTTTGATACAGCATTAAATGCACTGTATCTTCAATTTTTATTTCCAAATGTTCGTTGTGGGTACACGATAAATGTCCCATCTGTACTCTGTTCCCTGCCAAATCCTATGAAGCAATTATTGTTGTATGGGTAAAACTGCTAGTGCTATCCATTGCTGCAACTCGTCGAAATCGCTGTGGCCGAGCGGCTCTAGGCGCTTCAGTCCGGAACCTCGCTGCTGCTACGGTCGCAGGTTCGAATCCTGCCTCGGGCATGGTTGGGTGTGATGTCCTTAGGTTAGTTAGGTTTAAGTAGTTCTAAGTCTAGGGGGCTGATGACCTCAGATGTTACGTCCCATAGTGCTTAGAGCCATTTGAACCAACTCGTCGACGTTTCCAGGGATCAGAGTCAAACAATGTATTTAACGTAACCCCATATACAGAAGTCCATTGGGGTTACATCAGGCGATAGTGGCGATCAGGATATTGTTCCACCACGTCCAATCCAAGGCTCCACATTCCTGTAGACACAGTAGACACTTCACGAAGCTAATGTGGTGGTGCACCATCTGCCAGGTAAATAAATTCTTCGCTCATATCAAGTTACAACTGAAGTATTAGTTAATGTTCAAGCATGTCCAGGTACGATATTTCAGTTACTGTTGACACCGTAATAAAGAAAGGACCGTACTCTTGTTACAGCTTACAGCGCAAAGAACATTCACCTTAGGCGAGTCCCGTACATGTTCGATTACGTGACGTAGTTTCTGTTCACCCCAAACTGCGCCGATTCATTTCACCGTAGGTATGAAAGGTGGCTTCGTCACCGAATACAATTTTATTAAGAAAATCATCACCAATCTGCATTTTTTCAACATTCCTACACAAAACTCAGTTCATTTTTCTTCATCAGTTTCTCTTAAGGTTTGCAAAACTTCGAGTTTGTAGGGTTTGAAAGACAGGCCTGCCTTAATACCGTCCAGTTCACAGCTCGTGGTCTCGCGGTCGCGTTCTCGCTTCCCGAGCACGGGGTCCCGGGTTCGATTCCCTGTGGGGTCAGGGATTTTCACCTGCCTCGAGAGGACTGAGTGTTTGTGTTGTCCTCATCATTTCATCATCATACCTGATCGTGACAAGATCGGACTGAGTAAAGGTTGGGAATTTGTAATGGGCGCTGATAACCGCGCAGTTGAGCGCCCCACAAACCAAACCAAACATCATCATCATTAATACCGTCCACAATTTTACACTTAGTATCCAGTCCTGACACATCCTGTTGATTTCCGAGGACTACGAATATAAGACTGCCGAACTTGTTCAGCAGTTGCGTCAGAGACTGTTGGCCGATGCTGATCTGGCGTCACAGCCAGTTTCGGCGAAAAGATTGTACTAATTAAGAACGGTTTGTCTTTGAGGTGGTGGCTTGCTATATACTCAGTTCTCTCTGAACTGTAGTAGCGGATTTAGATTCATGAAATCATAAACAACTCTGCGGGCTCTTGGCACTGTTATACGACTCCACGATGACTGTTGGAATAACTTAAAATAACTCATCCACGCATGCCACCTAGTAGAAACGTCGACAACTAACAGTGTTGTTGTTGTTGTTGTTGTTATGGTCTTCAGTCCTGAGACTGGTTTGATTGAGCTCTCCATGCTAATCTATCCTGTGCAAGCTTCATCATCCCCCAGTACCTACTGCAACCTACATTCTTCTGAATCTGCTTGGTGTATTCATCTCTTGGTCTCCCTCTACGATTTTTACTCTCCACGCTGCCCTCTAATACTAAATTGGTGATCCCTTGATGCCTCAACATGTCCAACCAACCGATCCGTTCTTCTAGTCAAGTTGTGCCACAAACTCCTCTTCTCCCCAATTCTATTCAATATCTCCTCATTAGATATGTGATCTACCCATCTAATCTTCAGCATTCTTCTGTAGCACCACATTTCGGAAGCTTCTTGTCCAAACTATTTATCGGCCATGTTTCACTTCCATACATGGCTACACTCCATACAAATACTTTCAGAAACGACTACCTGACATTTAAATCTATACTCGATGTTAACAAATTTCTCTTCTTCAGAAACGCTTTCCTTGCCACTGCCAATCTACATTTTATATCCTCTCTACTTCGAACATCATCAGTTATTTTGCTCCCCAAATAGCAAGACTTCTTTACTACTTTAAGTGTCTCATTTCCCAATCTAATTCCCTCAGCATCACCCGACTTAATTCGACTACATTCCATTACCCTAGTTTTGTTTTTTTGATGTTGATCTTATATCCTCCTTTCAAGACACTGTCCATTCCGTTCAACTGCTCTTCCAAGTCCTTTGCTGCCTCTGACAGAATTACAATGTCATCGGCGAACCTCAAAGTTTTTATTTCTTCTCCATGGATTTTAATACCTACTCCGAATTTTTCTTCTGTTCCCTTTACTGCTTGCTCAATATACAGATTATCGGGGAGAGGCTACCACCCTGTCTCACTCCCTTCGCAACCACTGCTTCCCTTTCATGCCCCTCGACTCTTATAACTGCCATCTTGTTTCTGAACAAATTCTAAATAGCCTTTCGCTCCCTGTATTTTACCCCTGCCGCCTTCAGAATTTGAAAGATAGTATTCCAGTCAACATTGTCAAAAGCTTTCTCCAAGTCTACAAATGCTAGAAACAGAGGTGTGCCTTTCCTTAATCTGTCTTCTAAGATAAGTCGTAGGGTCAGTATTGCCTCACGTGTTCCAACATTTCTACGGAATCCAAAATGATCTTCCCCGAGGTTGACTTCTACCAGTTTTTCCATTCGTCTGTAAAGAATTCGTTTTAGTATTTTGTAGCCGTGCCTTATTAAACTGATAGTTCGGCAATTTTCACATCTGTCAACCCCTGCTTTCTTGGGTATTTGAATTATTATATTTTTCTTGACGTCTGAGGGTATTTCGCCTGTCTCATACATCTTGCTCACCAGATGGTAGAGGTTTGTCAGGACTGGCTCTCCCAAGGCCGCCAGTAGTTCTAACGGAATGTTGTCTACCCTCGGGGCCTTGTTTCGACTCAGGTCTTTCAGTGCTCTGTCAAACTCTTCACGAAGTGTCATATCTCCCATTCATCTTCGTCTACATCCTTTTCCATTTCCACAATATTGTCCCCGAGTAGATCGCCCTTGTATAGACCCTCTATATACTCCTTCCACCTTTCTGATTTCCCTTCGTTACTTAGAACAGGGTTTCCTTCTGAGCTCTTTATATTCATGCAAGTGGTTCTCCCAAGGTCTCTTTAATTTTCCTGTAGGCAGTATCTATCTTACCCCTAGTGAGACAAGCCTCTACATCCTTACATTTGTGCTCTAGCCATCCCTGCTTAGCCATTTTGCTCTTCCTGTCGATCTCATTTTTGAGACGTTTGTATTCCTTTTTGCCTGCTCCATTTACTGCATTTTTATATTTTCTCCTTTCATCAACTAACAGTGTTAGGCGGGAATAAAACTTACTGTATCAAACATTTCTGTAATTTATTTACGTTTTTCACGATTAAAGGATACTTTCATATAACAAAGTTATAAACATGCTGTATATGAGTCTGCCTCGTGATGACTGGGTGTTGTGTGCTGTCCTTAGGTTAGTTAGGTTTAAGTAGTTCTAAGTTCTAGGGGACTGGTGACCATAGATGTTAAGTCCCATAGTGCTCAGAGCCATTTGAACCATTTTTTTTCTTTTTTTTGGTGTATATGTGCGGTAGGAAGCTCATTAACAGCAGGTACATGCACTTCATTAGGTGATTTTTTATAGCGGGCAAGCCGTAAAATATGAAATAGGCCGCCAGTGCATAAGAAACCTGTTGTAGCAGGCGGATAGAATTTGCAATTTCCTTATTTCTGTTCCCGGGACGAGTGAGCCGTGAAGAGGCGCAACAAAGCCTGGTGCGTCGCCAGCAGTTTGCCGCTGCTGACAGGGTGGCGGGCGCCGCCGCCTGCGCCTTTGATTCGTCGCCGTAGCCAGGGCGGGGGTTGCGGGGCGGCGAGGCGGTGGCTCCTTCTGAGCTTGAGGCTGCGATCCCTTCCCTTCCGCCTCAATCAACGCCGCTCTGCCGGATCCTCCTTGATTTGCCTTCATCTTGTAATGTGGAAAAGGACAGCGCTAAATCCTTAATTCTCGATTCTTCCCTTTACAGAAAGTCCACCCCCAGCCACTGTTCCTTCCAACCCAGCACCACCCTCACCTTCCCTCCCCCCCTCCCCCCCCCTCAAAAAAAGAGGATAAAATCTTCCGTGTTTCACAGTAGACCAGAGGAATGGTTGTTGAATGTCTGCCTGTGATACATTAGCTGACACACAAATTACGGTGATAAAAGGCATCGGATAGCGATGAACACATATACAGATGGCGGCAGTATCGCTTACAGAAGGTACAGGGTCACAAACGGGAGACGGACGGTTTTTAATGAAATAATACTCAGCCAACTTTAAAAATAATGCATGTTTATTTGCACAAAATCAAAGCTCATTATTTGCCATTTTTAGTTCACAAAGTTATTTGTGAAAAATAATGTCGTCAGGGTGACGTCCATCATTTCGAATGCAAGACTCAAGTCTCTTCTCAAAATCCTACATCACACGGACTAAAGTCTCTGCAGGGATGGCAGCAATTTCTTGAAAGATTGCTTTCTTCAACTCGTCCAAACTTCGTGGTTTGTGGTTATACAGGGTGTTACAAAAAGGTACGGCCAAACTTTCAGGAAACATTCCTCACACACAAATAAAGAAAAGATGTTATGTGGACGTGTGTCCGGAAACGCTAAATTTCCATGTTAGAGCTCATTTTAGTTTCGTCAGTATGTACTGTACTTCCTCGATTCACCGCCAGTTGGCCCAATTGAAGGAAGGTAATGTTGACTTCGGTGCTTGTGTTGACACGCGACTCATTGCTCTACAGTACTAGCATCAAGCACATCAGTACGTAGCATCAACAGGTTAGTGTTCATCACGAACGTGGTTTTGCAGTCAATGCAATGTTTACAAATGCGGAGTTGGCAGACGCCCATTTGATGTATGAATTAGCACGGGGCAATAGCCGTGGCGCGGTACGTTTGTATCGAGACTGATTTCCAGAACGAAGGTGTCCCGACAGGAAGACGTTCGAAGCAATTGATCGGCGTCTTAGGGAGCACGGAACATTCCAGCTTATGACTCGCGACTGGGGAAGACCTAGAACGACGAGGACACCTGCAATGGACGAGGTAATTCTTCGTGCAGTTGACGATAACCCTAATGTGAGCGTCAGAGAAGTTGCTGCTGTACAAGGTAACGTTGACCACGTCACTGTATGGAGAGTGCTACGGGAGAACCAGTTGTTTCCGTACCATGTACAGCGTGTGCAGGCAATATCAGCAGCTGATTGGCCTCCACGGGTACACTTCTGCGAATGGTTCATCCAACAATGTGTTAATCCTCATTTCAGTGCAAATGTTCTCTTTACGGATGAGGCTTCATTCCAACGTGATCAAATTGTAAATTTTCACAATCAACATGTGTGGGCTGACGAGAATCCGCACGCTATTGTGCAATCACGTCATCAACACAGATTTTCTGCGAACGTTTGGGCAGGCATTGTTGGTGATGTCTTGATTGGGCCCCATGTTCTTCCACCTACGCTCAATGCAGCACGTTATCATGATTTCATACGGGATACCCGACTTGTGCTGCTAGAACATGTGCCTTTACAAGTACGACACAACATGTGGTTCATGCACGATGGAGCTCCTGCACATTTCAGTCGAAGTGTTCGTACGCTTCTCAATAACAGATTCGGTGACCGATGGATTGGTAGAGGCGGACCAATTCCATGGCCACCACGCTCTCCTGACCTCAACCCTCTTGACTTTCATTTATGGGGGCATTTGAAAGCTCTTGTCTACGCAACCCCGGTACCAAATGTAGAGACTCTTCGTGCTCGTATTGTGAACGGCTGTGATACAATACGCCGTTTTCCAGGGCTGCATCAGCGCATCAGGGATTCCATGTGACGGAGGGTGGATGCATGTATTCTCGCTAACGGAGGACATTTTGAACGTTTCCTGTAACAAAGTGTTTGAAGTCACGCTGGTACGTTCTGTTGCTGTGTGTTTCCATTCCATGATTAATGTGATTTGAAGAGAAGTAATAAAATGAGCTCGAATATGGAAAGTAAGCGTTTCCGGACACATGTCCACATAACATCTTTTCTTTCTTTGTGTGTGAGGAATGTTTCCTGAAAGTTTGGCCGTACCTTTTTGTAAAACCCTGTAGACACAGTTCTTAAGGTACCCCCACAGAAAAAAGTCACACACTGACAAGTCGGGAGACCTGGGAGACCAAGGAACATTGCCAAAACGTGAGATAATCGGGCCAGGAAACATGCGTCTAAGAACTGTCATTGAAGTGTTTGCGGTGTGTGATGTTGCCCCATCCTGCTGGAACCAAACGCGTTTTAAAGTGATTCGCCGTCTTCTTAGTTCTGGTGTCAAGAATGTATCAAGCATACGAATGTAACGGACCGAATTAACAGTAACTGTGGCCACTCTCTCTTTTTTAAAAAAAAAAAAAAAAAAAAAAAAAAAAAGGGTCCAATAATGCCAACAGAGCCAAGAGCACACCAGACTGTTACTTTTTCTGAGCGTAGAGGACGCTGGTGGATAAGGTGTGGATGCTCTAGATCCCAGTAACGTAGGTTTTGCTTATTCACGGTCCCGTTTAAATGAAAATGGGCTTCGTCGCTGATCAATAAAATTTCATTTTCATTCGATCCCAAAATCACTTGCATTCTGTAAGCGAAGTCTTCTCGTACAGCAAAATAAGTTTCCTTAAGTTGTTGGACAATGAGCATTTTGTAGGGATGGAATTTTAATTCTTTATGCAAAATTCGTCTAACCGATTCACGATTGATTAGTAACTCACTAGCATGACGGCTAGCTGACCGTCCTGGGCTTCTGACTGCCGCTTGCCTTACCCTTACAACATTTTATGGTGTCGTTACTCTGCGTCTCGGGCCAGGATGCTTCTTATCCAGTACGTTTCCAGTTGATCTGAAGTTTTCCGCCCATCTGAGGATTGTATTACGGCTCGGAACAGCTCCATGTCGACCAACATTAAACCGCGCACGGAACAATCGCTGGGTAGCAACAATAGACTCACCACTTCTCAGGAAACTGTCATAGACAAACACTCGACGTTGCAAGTCCCACTGCTCCATAGTGACTGAGTAAATGAAATGGCGTCTTGACTGGATCAGAACTATCCCCACCACGACCACCTCCCACCACTGCGCCCTCAGTACTACGCAGTTCAAAACCGTCCGTCTCCCGTGTGTCACCCCCCGACTCATGGGAAAAGGTTTCCGATATGTTTATAGCCGCACGACGAGGATTACTCGTGTTTGTACATGGAATGGTAGTTGGAGCTAGACGCATGGGACATTCCATTTCGGAAATCGTTTCTGAATTTAGTATTCTGAGATCTACAGTATTAGGAGTGTCCCGAGAATACCAAATTTCAGGCGTTACCTCTCACTAAGGACAACGCAGTTGCAGACGCCTTAGCTTAACGACCAGGATAGCGGCGTTTGCATATAGTTGTTAGTGCTAACAGACAAGCAACAGCAGAAATCAATGTGGGACGTACAACGAGCCGGCCGCTGTGGCTGAGCGGCTCTAGGCGCTTCAGTCCGGAACCGCGCGACTGCTGCGGTCGCAGGCTCGAATCGTGCCTCGGGCGTGGATGTGTGTGATGTCCTTAGGTTAATTAGGTTTAAGTAGTTCTAAGTTTTACGGTACTGATGACCTCAGATGTTAAGTCCCATAGTGCTTACAGCCAGTAAAGACTTGGATAATTCATGAAGTGCCTGCGTCAATGAGACCTCTAGTTTCGTAGATTACATTTTACGATAGTGTTCCAAATTTTTGTTGAGCAGTGTATTTTGGTCAAGAAGCGATACTGTGGAACTAGATCGAATGCCTTCTGAAGTGTGAAGCACGTGTATGCGCGCTGAAACTGTCGTTAAGAATATTATGAATGGTGCCACTGTGTTTTATTTACAATACATGTGCTGTTTGCAGTGTAACAGCTTATACATCGCCCTGGGAAGCCATAAGGACCGTCACAAAAGAAATCGCCATCCACTGGAAGACATGTAATTGCATACAACTGCTTGACCTAGTATCTACATAAATGCAGGCCTGTTAACACGTTTATGTTAATGACACAACACACAAAATGTCTCTAACAAGGGAACCTCCCCATCGCACCCCCCTCAGATTTAGTTATAAGTTGGCACAGTGGATAGGCCTTGAAAAACTGAACACACATCAATCGAGAAAACTGGAAGAAGTTGTGTGGGACTATGAAAAAATAAACAAAATATTCAAACTGAGTAGTCCATGTGCAAGATAAGTAACATCAAGGGAGTGGGTGGTCAGGGGCGCCGTGGTCCGGTGGTTAGCGTGAGCAGCTGCGGAACGAGAGGTCCTAGGTTCAAGACTTGTGAAAACTGTAATTTTTTTATTTTCAGTCTGTGACAAACTCTTACGTTTTCATCGCTTTTTGGGAGTGATTACCACATCCACAAGAAAACCTAAATCGGGCAAGTTAGAAGAATCTTTTTACCCATTCGCCAAGTGTACAAGTTAGGTGGCTCGACAACATATTCCTGTCATGTGACGCATATGCTGTCACCAGTGTCGTATAGAATATATCAGACGTGTTTTCCTGTGAAGGAATCGGTTGACTTATGACCTAGCGATCAAATGTTTTCGGTTCCCATTGGAGAGGCACGTCCTTTCGTCTACTAATCACACGGTTTTGCGGTGCGGTCGCAAAACACATATAATAACCTTATTGCAATGAACAGAGACGTCAATCAACGAACGGAGAGATCATAACTTTGCGAAAATAAAGAAATTAAAATTTTCACACGAGGGAGGATTTGAACCAAGAACCTCTTGTTCCACAGCTGCTCACGCTAACCACGGGACCACGGCGCTGCTGAGCTCACGCTATCCTTGACGTTGAATATCCTACGCGTGGACTACTCAGTTTGTATATTTTGCTTATTTTTTCATACTTCCACACATCTTCTTCCTGTTTTCTCGACTGATCTGTGTTCAGTTTTTCAAGGCCTATCCACTGTGCCAACTTATAACTAAATCTGAGGGGGTGCGATGGGGAGGTTCCCTTGTAAGTATTCTAATATTGTTGTTGAGTTCAGGAGCAGACGACGTGCTGCTGACCAAAACATCGATATACCGTAAATGCTAGCCATGTGGAGATGCGCATGGTAGCCCATTATCGGTTATGACACTGAAATAAAGCATTTTAAAAACATTTATCGCCAGTTGCGCTATTCAGCAACAATTATTAATGGCCGCGGGGTTCATAAGATCAGACATGCACAAAATAACATTATAAGTATTTTTTCTATTAAATAGGCGTTGTACTTTTCTTAACAGCATTCGTAAACTCTTGAAATGTCGAGCACAAGTTGGGGACAAAAGTCGTAGAAGCACCTCATCAGATCGATGTGTCTTTCACCTGCCGAGCTATTTTACTTGACCTGTTCGACGATGACATAAACCGTCCTCACACGCGATGAGGCTGCTACAATGACGCGGATGCAGACGGGACATCCTACATCACGAGAGACAGAGCCGGTGCCACACGGAACGAGCTGGTGAACGTGGTTTAAGCTCTCAAGCGGCCGTTGCCGGCTTTATTTGTCTCGCAAACCACAGTATCTTTTGCGGTTCTAGGCGCTCCAGTCCGGAACCGCGCTGCTGCTACGGTCGCAGGTTCGAATCCTGCCTCGGGCATGGATGTGGGTGATGTCCTTAGGTTTAAGTAGTTCTAAGTCTAGGGGACTGATGACCTCCGATGTTGAGTCCCATAGTGCTCAGAGCCATTTCACAGTATCTTTACGAAAATGGACGCTCATAAAATAGTTGCGTCAACTCTCTTAGCGGCTGTCGAAGAAGATCGGAGAAAATTGCGAAGAATATACTGGACTGTTCGAGGGCTTCGACAGTGAGTTACTGGCACCGGAATACTGCACATTGCTGTACAACGGTCTGAGGTTCATAGTAGTGGAAGTTATTCGTCAACTCAATTGAATTTTTCGCGTATGTGCTACCTTCGTCTTCACGACTCGCAGCTTACGGCGCTATCAACTGCTCTAAAGGTCTGACATTGTAACCATGCCACAGTAAGTGGCATACACTGTGTAACGACTGTTTCTACAAATGTCTTTATTTGATATTTAATATGCAAATTGTACGAAAGAGACGCGATTTTTATATATCGTCATTGTGCTGCAGCATTGAGGCAGTAGCTCCTAAACTATAAAACTAAAACTACCAACTACAGGAAGCCTTTACCAATCGATACATAGTTTCCTGTGAATGGCCACGTTGCCCTCCAAGTGGCAAAAATCTGACATGCCAAATTCTTTATTTCACTCTCCGCAATATAGTGGCACAAGTAATTCCACGCTGTGACGTCACGAGGCGCCTCGCCCACGTGTGGTTTCGCATCCAATGAGAGGATGGCTTTACTCACAGTGATAGCAGGCGAGATGCCGCATAGACCTCTCACAGAAATGGAGACAAGAAATAAACGGTTGTGAACTACGTTACAACAAAGGTGTTCACGAGTCAAAACTTCCAAAACGGAACGCAAGAGTCATAACATGTGGTACATGTGTAGTACAAATAGGAGGAACGTACTTCTGGATGTCCCTTCGCTACACCTCGGTGGTGCCGGCCGCGGTGGTCTAGTGGTTCTGGCGCTGCAGTCCGGAACCGCGGGACTGCTACGGTCGCAGGTTCGAATCCTGCCTCGGTCATGGGTGTGTGTGATGTCCTTCGGTTAGTTAGGTTTAAGTAGTTCTAAGTTATAGGGGACTGGTGACCTCAGTTGTTGTCCCATAGTGCTCAGAGCCATTTGAACCCCTCTTGCAGTCTAACACTACGGCCGTATAACCAAATTCGCTCGATGTCGCACATGTTGAGCTTGAACCGTTCACTGTTTCGATTTTGCTTCTGTTTTCACTGTATAGGGGGAAGCGGTGGGGAGATGCCCTTGTCAGTATCTATGGTTTTGTTTCTACGATTCGGCCACTCCGTCCACCAGAGGAAAAGGAAATGGTAGCGGCCAGCGGGACAGTACATACTCTGGGCTATGCAGCGCGCAGTGTCGAGATGCAGCTGTAGATGGCTCCAGACGCCGGGGCAGTCCGCGGCGCATGCGCAGTGGCGTGGCGGCGTGCGTGACCCGCAGCCGTAACGGCGCAGGCTCGGCGGCCGCTGTCAGCCGTCGGCGGCGCGGCGCGATAACGCTAATTGAAATCATGTAAACGTGTCCCGCGCTCTGATTGCGGCGCCCTCGCCACCGCCACCGCCCCCGCCACCGGCACCGGCCGCAGACGCAACCCCGGGCACGCGACGCAGTGCCGGAAAACTCGCCGCCGCCGTCAAGCGCACGCAGCCATCCGCGTCGCAACACGTGGCTACCCAAAAAGCGAGCGGCCCGAAAACGACAACAAACGCCCATCGATCACTGCTCGCACCTGTTACCGAATGCTGCTGCAAGCCTCCGTCAGCCTTTACCTCTGCAGTAAATTAGCCATGACTGTCGGGTCTACATAAAATTAATGTTCCGTTGGGTACAATCTGAAACGCGATAATACTGTGAGATGTGATACATGAGCGCACTGTCTTTTATTCATCTATTATTACTGTTGCAGTACTAAACCGCTTTCGTCAGGGCAAGAAGTCCTGTTGCCATAGTAAGAAAATGACAAATACAGGGTTATTCATAATTATCTCCGGTTTTCAGATGGTTATTTGCACGAAAACCAGATGTAGCATTATATTCTATTGTATGTTAACCGGAGACCAAGAAACGACGAAGGGGCTCCGCCCCGCCGCAACCGCAGTGTTCCACAACCCCACGACGACTACCGCAGTCCACTTCACCCCTCCGCCGCCCCACACCGAACCTAGAGTTATTGTTCGGTTCGGCCCCCGGTGGACCCCCCCCCCCCCCCCAGGGAACGTCTCACACCAGACGAGTGTAACCCCTATGTTTGCGTGGTAGAAATGGCTCAAATGGCTCTGAGCACTATGGGACTTAACTTCTGAGGTCATCAGTCCCCTAGAACTTAGAACTACTTAAACCTAACTAACCTAAGGACATCACACACATCCATGCCCGAGGCAGGATTCGAACCTGCGACCATAGCGGTCGCGTGCGGTTCCAGACTGTAGCGCCTAGAACCGCTCGTCCACTAAGTGGTAGAGTAATGGTGGTGTACGCGTACGTGGAGAACTTGTTTGCGCAGCAATCGACGATATAGTGTAACCGAGGCGGAATAAGGGGAACCAGCCCGCATTCGCCGAGGCAGATGGAAAACCGCCTAAAAACCATCCACAGACTGGCCGGTTCACGGGACCTCTACACAAATCCGCTGCGCGTATTAGTGCCCAGGACCAGGCGCTCCTTCCCGCCCGGAAAGCCGGAAATCGGACAAGTCGGCTGACTTCGTGCCGCCCCGGTTTGTCTATACTCATTGTCTACCTCAGCAACATAAAGCCGTCGGCACACGGACCAGTCTTTCGAAGTACGAAATGACGATCATTAGCCGCTTGACTGCAAATTCTAAAGGTGGCGGGGGTAAATTACAGGGAGCGAAAGGCTATTTACAATTTGTACAGAAACCAGATGGCAGTTATAAGAGTCGAGGGGCACGAAAGGGAAGCAGTGGTTGGGAAGGGAGTGAGACAGGGTTGTAGCCTCTCCCCGATGTTATTCAATCTGTATATTGAGCAAGCAGTAAAGGAAACACAGGATAAGTTTGAAGTAGGCATTAAAATCCATGGAGAAGATATAAAAACTGAGGTTCGCCGATGACATTGTATTTCTGTCAGAGACAGAAAAGGACTTGGAATAGCAGTTGAACGGAATGAACAGTGTCTTGAAAGGAGGATATAAGATGAACATGAACAAAAGCAAAACGAGGATAATGGAGTGTAGTCGAATTAAGTCTGGTGATGGTGAGGGAATTAGAGTGGGAAATGAGACACTTAAAGTAGTAAAGGAGTTTTGCTATTTGGGGAGCAAAATAACTGATGATGGTCGAAGTAGAGAGGATATAAAATGTAGACTTGCAATGGCAAGAACAGTATTACTGAAGAAGAGAAATTTGTTAACATCGAGTATAGATTTAAGTGTCAGGAAGTCGTTCCTGAAAGTATTTGTATGAAGTGTAGCCATGTATGGAAGTGAAACATGGACGATAAGTAGTTTCGAGAAGAAGAGAATAGAAGCTTTCGAAATGTGGTGCTACAGAAGAATGCTGAAGATTAGGTGGGTAGATCACATAACTAATGAGGAGGTGTTGAATAGAATTGGGGAGGAGTTTGTGGCACAGCTTGACTAGAAGAAGGGATCGGTTCGTAGGACATGTTCTGAGGCATCAGGGGATCACAAATTTAGCATTGGAGGGCAGTGTGGAGGGTAAAAATCGTAGAGGGAGACCAAGAGATGAATACACTAAGCAGATTCAGAAGGATGTATGTTGCAGTAAGTACTGGGAGATGTAAAAGCTTGCACAGGATAGAGTAACATGGAGAGCTGCATCAGACCAGTCTCAGGACTGAAGACCACAACAACAACATCAGCTGCTTACAGGTGTTGATAAATATCAACGTGGACAGTTGAAAATGTGTGCCCCGACCGGGACTCGAACCCGGGATCTCCTGCTTACGTGGTAGACGCTCTATCAGACTGTGCCACCGAGGACACAGAGAATAGTGTGACTGCAGGAACTTATCTCTGGCGCTCTCCCCGAGAGACCCACACTTCCAATTTACTGTCGTCTGCCCCCGGTAGCTGAGTGGTCAGCGCGACAGAAAGTCAATCCTAAGGGCCCGGGTTCGATTCCCGGCTGGGTCGGAGATTTGCAGGTCGCTGGATAGGAAGGGGAGGTCCTATTCCATGGCCTGCGAGTTCACCTGACCTTAATCGCCCTGTTTATTTCTTGTGGGGATATCTAAAGCCACTTGTGTATGAGACCCTAGCGGATACGGAAATAGAACTGCCCATGATGTGATTCCAAACACAGCGGGTATATTTGTCAGGGTCCGTCAGAATCTTGTTCGCCGAAGTCATGTTTGCATTGAGGCCGATGGCCGTCAGTTTCAGCACATTTTATAAGATACAGTACAAATGGTACGTTCATTGTGACAATAATAGTATTTGCAGTTACCAGTAACTAAAGAAAATAAAAGGGTCACAGTACTGTCATTTTATTCTTATTATCTCCTTAAGGTGGCTTCTCCGACCCCGAGTTCCCTACCGCAAATTGTTCATTGGAGCATCCTCTATGCCCTCTTACATTTTTCCACGCTCTTACGGAGACACCCCTTGTAATCTCTGTGTTATACTTCTCGGAATTATATGCTTGACTGCACAGTCACTGCATTACTCCACATGGACAAAGTAAGGCTAAATTACGAAAGGAAAATTAGATGGAAGTTGAACAAAATCAGAGACTTGCTAGGTCGTGAAAAGTACATTAAATAATAAACAACATACAGACTTTTTCAAAGGGATGTATACGATTTCACAATACTCTATCTTCTACGGGAAGGAAGACAGAAACTTGTGGCAAATTTTAACTTATGCATAGGACTACAAAGCTTTTATTTTGAAAAGAAACATTCGAGTTTACGAGTAAATATGTTTTACATGTTTGCGTGTAGGACCTTAGGACACTTTTTGCAGTTACGTTTATGGTCAGGGTTTTCATTTACGTTTCACACATTTTCA
Organism: Schistocerca nitens; assembly: GCF_023898315.1. NCBI lineage: Eukaryota > Metazoa > Arthropoda > Insecta > Orthoptera > Acrididae > Schistocerca > Schistocerca nitens. The sequence continues at coordinate 1,090,623,886 of NC_064614.1, forward strand.
AATTGTCCTCCACCGTATGCGGACAAACATCCAGACGATGGTCAACCCCTTCCCATTCTTTTGCGTTCACTTTTGCACTCTGTTGCGTCAATGTCTCAGTTTTCCTCCGTCAGTAGTCAGTTGAAGTTCTGAAGATGAAGCTATGTTTCAAAATCTCATTGGGGGTTTAAAATACACTATTGAAAGAGCGTTGACAGACTTGTCACTTTCATTTTAGACACTCTGTGCGTCTTCATATATCTGAGAATTTGCGTGGTCAATACACGATACGCGCCCTGTGTGAAAGTAGGCTTTCATTTGACAAAGTCTATTTTTCTCAAAAAACTCGCTACAAATCTTTTCTTAGTCCTCTCCGTCCGTCTCTAAGTCGCAACTCGAATGAGGTATGTACCTCAGACCTACAAAAAGTTCCTGAAATTCCTTCCGGACTACAGTTTTGTAAAGTACCTTCTTGGTGAAGTAAGTGCCCTGACTTATGGTTCTTTCCATGAATGGGTCTGGCCATTTGCGGGTACGAAATTTATGTGTTAGATGTGTCTCAAATCGCTAAGGCTGAATTTCCGAAGATATTAGACGGCAGTGGTTGCTGGTGCTCATTGATCGGCGGTGGAGTAAGGAAATAATATTTAGCTTTGCTGCCTACAGACGCGTATTACTTAACTATTTCTGTGGACCAAGCATTGTACCTCGTGTTTATCTCCCTGCATTTTGCAAAAACTCATTATATGAGCTATATTATGTGTGCAGCGCATCTGTTAATATTCCGTACACACAAATTTCACGTGGATTTATATCTCTGGATCGAAGAGCCCAGTCAGCTACTATTTCATCAAAAGCATCTTGTAGTACTGTTACAGGCACATAGTAGGTGTTTTCTCGCAGTGCCCTACATAAAATAATCATAGTTCTTTTCCACAGTTGTTAGTTCTCTGAAATGGTTGCAGCATCTTGTTGGAGTACCTATCGAAATCTGGAGATTTCTTGTAAAAGGTCTGTAGACGCTCTTGATATAAGTGATGACTTTTCAGACTTGTAAGCCAATTCCTGTATTCCAATAAACGCAGCCCTCATCAAAAAAGAAGTGTTCCAGTGCAAGGTTTAGGAATGAGTTAGTGTACAGCTCTGAGACCAGAGATACTGATACGTCAGGATGAAGTGCTGACTAACGCAAACGAATTTCTCGAATCTCTTTCCATGGCTGAGGGTGACACGGTGGTCTTTCGGTACCACTAGAGATTTCCCAGTCCTGTCTTGGGCGGAGTTTAGTTTTTAGTTTAATAATTGAATAATTGCACGCGTTTCGTGTCCAGTCTGCCATCATTGATGTACAACGATCTAGAAACCAGATACCACACCATGCAGCATAAAATCAGAAGACAGAAAATACGGCGAGACCCGGAATCGAACAAGAATGGATGTAACTACGAAAATAACCAGACACACCATCCAACGCTAGAACGGAAAGTAGTTCTGAACTGCCGTCAATCGGCGCATGCGCACTAGGCAGCAACAACTAGCGCATGCGTAGAAGGAGGTAACGCAGCGCTTTTTGCTTGTTATTTGGTTGTTAGGTGGCTAGTGGCTATTTCAGATTTTTCGTGTTGGGAATTTTCCGTGGTTTTTTTTTTTCAGCAAGTAGGTTTTTATAAATGCAATTTTTTATGGTCAGTAGACTTTCTTTTATAGTAGCTGTTTGTGAAAGTATTTTTTCTATTGATTGCTTCGTAAAAGAAATGGAGCAAAGAGGCGTTGAGCGTCTTAATTCGGCATAGAGCGAGGATAGGTGTACGTATGACCCGCGCGACCAGCAGTAGTATAATAAGGTACGTCGGCAATCGTTCATTTCTAAGTAATATGCATATAATGCTACACGGTGATTTTCGATTTGTATCATAATGCCTCAGCTTACAAAAGTTCATATTTGACTTGATTGCATCTCTTGCTCTATTTCAGCATGTCAGGAAAGAGAAACTGTCAGTGAAGGCAAGAGAGTCCATGCAGTTTCGCACAGTGCGACAGACGATGAATGCAAAATTCTGACTGGTACATATATATTCCAAACACGGAAAAACAACCCAAGTGCGCCCTTATGTACAGGTCCCTTACAGTGTTGCAAATTGCCTTACGTACATCCACACCAACTTTTGAAATGATGGGCTCTGCGATTCTTTGGCTAAAAGCCAGACTATTAAAAGATTCCCCAGTCGCCAGGAAACATAACGTTGCAATCAGCCTGCAACATGACAGGACATCTACTGGAATTTTATAAGTAATCTAGGCTGGTATGATCACAAAACGTATAAACGTATGATTTAATCCTGCTTTCGAGAATGCGAGGTAGCCTCCCTCATGACTATGTCACACTTGCTAATTTCATGTTCTATCATAGACAACAGCTTCTCGAAACAGGCCTTGTCTATCCTCACAAAGTTCCGAAATTCTTGCGTATCTTCGGGCCTCACTTCTTTCATAAACTGTAAGTACGGGGTGTTCAAAAAGTCTCTCCGCAGTGCCGTATGATTGCTAGCAGCGCTTGCCGTATGCGCAGTGAATATACCGAAATGAAACTCATTGCTGTATCGTTGTGCGTTTATTGTTTCGTTGAAAAATATGGGACCCACAATCCGACGTCTAGAAATTGCACTCCAAACTCCTATTTTTACAGAATGAAGAGGTTCCTCATGAATACACAATGGATTTGCAGTACTCCACATACGAGAATTTTGCGAGTTCATGTACCAGGATAAATGAAACCGCGCCTCGTCAGTGAAAAACGTTTCATTAAGAATATCCCTTCCATTTTGTTGAACGAAATGTTTGAAACATTGACAATAATGCCGTTTCTTGCCATGATCAGTATTTTCCTGTTCTTGCACGACTTCACTTTGTATGTGAAAAGTTATAATTTTTTCCTTAGAGCTATGTGGGCCGTTCCGACACTAACATCGATTTCCTGGGTCAGTTTTCTTACTGACTTGTTCTGACTCGTGGACATTTTATCGGAAATATCGAGTAGCTTATCCTTAGACAAAACGCTAGGACGACCACTTCTCGGTGCATCTCTCACTGAACCCGTACTTCGAAATTTGTTAGTCAAATCTCACACAGTACCACGATGTGGGAGTGTTGTCTCCGGGAAAACTGAATTAAATGTTTGACGAACTGAAACTGTGTATTTACCGTCGCCTTTGAACACTTGTTCGACTAAAAACACACGTTCTTCAATGGTTAGAATTTTAACACTGTCAAAAAGAAAACAAACAAACGAACAAAGGTTGGTTCAAATGGCTCTGAGCACTATGGGACTTAACTTGTGAGATCATCAGTCCCCTAGAACTCAGAACTACTTAAACCTAACTAACCTAAGGACGTCACACACATCCATGCCCAAAGCAGGATTCGAACCTGCGACCGTAGCGGTCGCGCGGTTCCAGACTGTAGGGCCTAGAACCGCTCGGCCACCACGGCCGGCAAACGAACAAAGGAACTAAACTTACAAGTTCATGTCAACACGTCACGACACACACCAACGATGCTACTGACACTGGCTGAGATAAACGAAACAGTGGCGTGTTGGGAGAGTCCACTTAAAGGGAAGTAACCCAGGCAGGCGAACTATCATACGACACGGGCTAACACTCATACGGCACTCCGGAGAGACCTTTTCAACACCCCGTATATTCCCCTGCCCTCGTCCCTTCTTTTCTGCCATGGTCGAACCCAACAACTTGTGGCTTTTGTTTTCGTCGTTGTTGTGCCTCAATCCGAAGATTTACTGTCACTGCCAGGGAAATAGCTCCAAAAAAAGTGGGTCCTCCATGTGGAAAATGCTGTATATATGTAAATTTAGTTATATATACGCCTGTGTAACCAGGTGTTGTACTATAAAACTAACTGTTGAGACTGTAATTCAAAACAGTAGTAACCTACGTACGAGAATAACAATTACTTAATAAATAATGATAGAAAACAAGTTCTTATGAAATAGAAACCTTTAGCTCACAGAAGTAATTGGAGCGAATGACGTTCCAATACACCGGGTGATCAAAAAGTCAGTATGAATTTGAAAACTTAATAAACCACGGAATAATGTAGATATAGAGGTAAAAATTGACACACATGCTTGGAATGACATGGCGTTTTATTAGAACCAAAAAGAAAAACAACATTCACAAAATGTCCGACAGATGCGCGTCGTTTGGTGATGATCGTGTGCTCAGCCGCCACTTTCGTCATGCTTGGCCTCCCAGGTCCCCAGACCTCAGTCCGTGCGATTATTGGCTTTGGGATTACCGGAAGTCGCAAGTGTATCGTTCAAAATGGTTCAAATGGCTCTAAGCACTATGGGACTTAACATCTGAGGTCACCAGTCCCCTAGAACTTAGAACTATTTAAACCTAACTAACCGAAGGACATCACACACATCCATACCCGAGGCAGGATTCGAACCTGCGACCATAGCGGTCACGCGGTTCCAGACTGAAGCGCCTAGAAGCGCTCGGCCACAGCGGCCGGCAAGTGTATCGTGATCGACCGACATCTCTAGGGATGCTGAAAGACAACATCCGACGCCAATGCCTCACCATAACTCCGGACATGCTTTACAGTGCTGTCACAACATTATTCCTCGACTACAGCTATTGTTGAGGAATGATGGTGGACATATTGAACATTTCCTGTAAAGAACATCATCTTTGCTTTGCCTTACTTTGTTATGCTAATTATTGTTATTCAGATCAGATGAAGAGCCATCTGTCGGACATTTTTGAACTTTTGTATTTTTTTGGTTCTAATAAAACACCGTGTCATTCCAAGCATGTGTGTCAATTTGTACCTCTCTATCTACATTATTCCGTGATTTATTCAGTTTTGAAATTTATACTGACTTTTTGATCACCCTGTACACATGTTCGCCGTTGTGTTTCGCGCGGTAGAACTAACGACTTTTCAAGAGATCAGACAATTCTGTTTTCGTTTCACGCGTTATTAACGTCAACTGTGCATTTGCGCCACGTGTATCCCACAATAAATCGGCGTAAACCAGCCTGTAGTTGTAGGTATACACGCTTGGAGCGCTGGTGCGTAGGCTTACAGTTTAGGCACGTCGTGTAACAGGGGCTTATCGCAGAACTGTACCAACGCAATAAGACAGCACAGTATTGAATGACGGTACATATCGTAATAAGGTGACTACCGTTTTATCAAATTACTTTTTAGACGTTCATTTTCTACCGAAAATCTACGCAGGACAAGATTTTATTACCCTTGTTTTGCACCGTTAGTTTGCGAGTAGCAGCGGTGTGCGTCCGTCGTGCGAGTGCACGAATTTTCGTTCAGCCTGGGAAACGAACATTACGAAATTTCAGCGCTTCTGTATTCTTTGTGCCAAATGGTCGCCGGCCGCGGCGCTGCGGTCGTGCGTTTCGCTGCGGGGTTCGCTGGCTGCGTTGAGAGAGCGGGCTGAGCAAGGAGCGAGGCGCGGGCGTGCTGGCCCGGCGGCTCGGCGGTCCCACAACAGCGCACACGCTCTCTGTGTTTATTTGCCGGGGCTGAGGTTCGTTTTACGCTTCATTTAACCAAATTTACATTTTTCGTTCGGTATTTAATTTGCAGAAACTGCGCCACTTGTCCGTGCGCGATAACGAACCCGCCAGATGCGCGCACAGCTCTACTTTCATGAATAATTATCAGATTGCTAACGGCTGCGGAAGATGTTTCACTCTTGCGTTCTAAATCGGAATAATAATTTTACTAAAGCATACATACTTAAAGCAAGACTTTGCAAATACACTACTGGCCATTAAAATTGGTACACCAAGAAGAGATGCAGATGATAAACGGGTATTCATTGGACAAATATATTATACTAGAACTGACATGTGATTACATTTTCACCCAGTTTGGGTGGATAGATCCTGAGAAATCAGTACCCAGAACAACCACCTCTGGCTGTCATAACGGCCTTGATACGCCTGGGCATTGAGTCAAACATAGCTTGGATGGCGTGTACAGGTACAGCTGCCCATGCAGCTTCAACACGATACCATAGTTCATCAAGAGTAGTGACTGGCGTGTTGTGACGAGCCAGTTACTCCGCCACCATTGACCAGACGTTTTCAATTGGTGAGAGATCTGGAGAATGTGCTGGCCAGGGCAGCAGTCGAACATTTTCTGTATCCAGAAACGCCCGTACAGGACCTGCAACATGCGGTCGTGCATTATCCTGCTGAAATGTAGGGTTTCGCAGGAATCGAATGAAGGGTAGAGCCACGGGTCGTGACACATCTGAAATGTAACGTCCACTGTTCAAAGTGCCGTCAATGCGAACAAGAGGTCACCGAGACGTGTAACCAATTGCACTACATACCATCATGCCGGATGAAGCGCCAGTATGGCGATGACGAATACACGCTTCCAATGTGCGTTCACCGCGATGTCGCCAAACACGGATGCGACCATCATGATGCTGTAGACAGAACTTGGACTCCTCCGAAAAAATGACGTTTTACCATTCGTGCACCCAGGTTCGTCGTTGAGTACACCATCGCAGACGCTGCTGTCTGTGATGCAGTGTCAAGGGTAACCGCAGCCATGATCTCCGAGCTGATAGTGCATGCTGCTGCAAACGTCGTCGAACTGTTCGTGCAGATGGTTGTTGTCTTGCAAACGTCCCCATCTGTTGACTCAGGGATCGAGAGGTGGCTGCACGATCCGTTACAGCCATGCGGATAAGATGCCTTGTCATCTCGACTGCTAGTGATACGAGGCCGTTGGGATCCAGCACGGCGTTCCGTATTACCCTCCCGAACCCACCGATTCCATATTCTGCTAACAGTCATTGAATCTCGACCAATGCGAGCAGCAATGTCGCGATACGATAAACCGCAATCGCCATAGGCTACAATCCGACCTTTATCAAAGTCGGAAACGTGATGGTACGCATTTCTCCTCCTTACACGCGGCATCACAACAACGTTTCACCAGGCAACGCCGGTCAACTGCTGTTTGTGTATGAGAAATCGTTTGGAAACTTTCCTCATGTCAGCACGATGTACAGTTTGTAAACTTTTAGATGGCAGACCTCTCCCTACTCCTGAATCGGTTGAAGTCGGTAAACGTCAGGAGGCTTCGGTAGGCACGCAGTTTCGACTGCTGCCTACATTACGTATCTGACTGTGTTGTACAAGGTAGCCATTGTCGTCTGCTTCATTATTGTTTTGCGCTGCACTGTTCTGCGTGTTTTTATTGTACAGTTGTGCTAAACGTTATCAAAATGAGTGGAGAGGCAGTTGCTGGCCCATCTCGGGAGTCGCCAACAACCCCTACCGGTAGGCCTACGGTTAGAAGGAAACCAGTATTACGTAGCGATGCACGCAAAATTATATTGCGTGTGATTGAATGCTGCGAAAGGGAAAGGGAGCAGAAAAAATTGCTTCACCCCATTTACAAATCTTCAGCGAGAGCTGCTAGATACACAGGACAAAGCATGCGTAGCATTGGAAGATTCAAACAGTTTTCCAAGAATCATCCAGGCGTATCACCACAAACGCCTGGCAAGAAAAGGTGAGTTTCCATTTCAGATATTTTGTTCGCGATCACTTTGAAGGAGCCCCCTATTTCGTCCGAATTACCTTATATTTCACATCACTGGTTACTGTATTATTTCGAAACACTTTCATATTACATTTCCAAATTCAAAAAAATACATGCAGTGCAGAAGGCATTTTCTTATAAATCTTTCTCTCTCTTTTAACTTAGGAAAACAAGTGGAGAAATCGAAGTAATGATCGATTATTTCAACCAGCACGTCATTCGCGACACGACAGCGGAATTTTATTCAGTGCGGAAGATTGTGCCGAGCCTGCGAACACTGCTTCCAGTTCGGACAACTCACCAAAGTTTCTTTGCAATCGGATGAATGGTTTGTGAGCGCACAGTAGATATATATTGTGGCGTAGTAAGACAACCACGCCACTTGGAAGTAGCCGAAAGGCACGCGTTAACTCACGCAGGCTAGTAGATAGGTCTGAATCAGGATACGTAATGAATGCTATAAAGAAAAGTACGTAGCTTCTGGAATACTTAACTTTAATCCATCATTTGTATACATCGTTCTTGATGAGACATGCTTCATACGATAACTATCAATTGCTATGGCGCCTTGCTAGGTCGTAGCCATTGACTTAGCTGAAGGCTACCGAGCGAGGTGGCGCAGTGGTTAGACACTGGACTCGCATTCGGGAGGACGACGGTTCAATCCCGCGTCCGGCCATCGTGATTTAGGTTTTCCGTGATTTCCCTAAATCGCTCCAGGCAAATGCCGGGATGGTTCCTTTCAAAGGGCACGGCCGACTTCCTTCCCCATCCTTCCCTCATCTGATGAGACCGATGACCTCGCTGTCTGGTCTCTTTCCCCCAACAAACCAACCAACCAACCAGCTGAAGGCTATTCTAACTATCTGCTCTGCAAATGAGCGAGGCTTCGTCAGTGTGCATCGCTAGCTAAGTCGTCCGTACAACTGGGGCGAGTGCTAGTCCGTCTCTCGAGACCTGCCGTGTGGTGGCGCTCGGTCTGCGATCACTGACAGTGGCGACACGCGGGTCCGACATGTACTAATGGACCGCGGCCGATTTAAAGCTACCACCTAGCAAGTGTGGTGTCTGGCGGTGACACCACAATATATATATATATATATATATATATATATATATATATATATATATATATATATAGCACTGCAACTCGCAACTCTGCCGTCTTACAGTTAACACACTGTAGGTGTCGCCACCGGCGCCAACCTCGTATGAATGCTCTGAAAAGCTAATCATTTGCATATCACAGCATCTTCTTCCTGTGGGTTAAATTTTACGTCTGTAGCACGTCATCTTCTGGTGTAGCAATTTTAACGGACAGTAGTGTACACTGACGAATGCTACATGAACGATAGTCGGTAGGCGTGTTTCTACATATGAAAGATGTTTATTCAAATTTCGCGCCAGTTGAATAAGAGTGGCGCAAGTAGCACCACTACGAGGAGCCAAATCAGGTTTGCTTTAAATGCACGCTGTAACGGTCGTGAGCGTCAGTTACCTTTGTGACTGGACGTGTTGAGTTGATGTTAGTCAAGAATGCCTTTAAGGTGACAAAGGCGCCATTATCAATATCTCACTGAGCTCGAATGAGGCCCTGTAATAAGGCGACCAGATGTTGGACGGTCCTTCTGCGATGCTGCGAAAAGGCTTGGCGGGAATTTAGCCACTACACATGACTGCTGCCAGCGGTGGCCACGCGAACGAACGATCGCAACACGACCGGGCCCCGGACGGCCGTATGGAACAACCGAGAGGGAAGACCATCGCAGTCGGCGAATGGCTCAGGTGAATCGAACTGCACCTGCAGCAGCAATTTGAGCAGCTGTTGGCACCGCAGTTACACAACGTCCAAGATGCTACTCCAGGCGGGTGTAAAAATGAATGTGCGCAACGGAAAATAATAAACGCTAAAATGATGATTTGGCCCTGTCTGACTACCCCCTGAAGCAGATCTTAGTATCTCTTAATGCTCTTTTTTACATATAAATTACGATCTAAACATAAATGAATAATGAAGGCAACTAATACTACTAAATGATTAACGTTGTTGTTCAATATATATTTATTACAGATTAAATCCAACCCTTTAACTACAGTTGTCTATATTTTCTAACTAAAATTATTAATCAATTGCCCAACTCTGCCCCATATTATGACTGCGCGGTCTAATATCACTAACGCTAAATGACTGACACCATCTACGTACCAAACACTAGAACACAATACAGGGTGATTCAAAAAGAATACCACAACTTTAGGAATTTAAAACTCTGCAACGACAAAAGGCAGAGCTAAGCACTATCTGTCGGCGAATTAAGAGAGCTATAAAGTTTCATTTAGTTGTACATTTGTTCGCTTGAGGCGCTGTTGACTAGGCGTCAGCGTCAGTTGATGCTAAGATGGCGACCGCTCAACAGAAAGCTTTTTGTGTTATTGAGTACGGCAGAAGTGAATCGACGACAGTTGTTCAGCGTACATTTCGAACGAAGTATGGTGTTAAACCTCCTGATAGGTGGTGTATTAAACGTTGGTATAAACAGTTTACAGAGAATGGGTGTTTGTGCAAAGGGAAAAGTTCTGGGCGGCCGAGAACGAGTGATGAAAATGTAGCACGCATCCAGCAAGCATTTGTTCGCAGCCCAGGAAAATCGACTCGCAGAGCTAGCAGAGAGCTGCAAATTCCACAATCAACTGTATGGAGAGTCCTACGAAAAAGGTTAGTTATGAAACCTGAACGTCAACTACCCGAGGCGATGGATCGGCCGCCAGGCAGCCCGTGACAGAGCACTTCATCACTGGCCTCCAAGAAGCCCTGATCTTACCCCCTGCGATTTTTTCTTATGGGGGTATGTTAAGGATATGGTGTTTCGGCCACCTCTCCCAGCCACCATTGATGATTTGAAACGAGAAATAACAGCAGCTATCCAAACTGTTACGCCTGATATGCTACAGATAGTGTGGAACGAGTTGGAGTATCGGGTTGATATTGCTCGAGTGTCTGGAGGGGGCCATATTGAACATCTCTGAACTTGTTTTTGAGTGAAAAAAAAACCTTTTTAAATACTCTTTGTAATGATGTATAACAGAAGGTTATATTATGTTTCTTTCATTAAATACACATTTTTAAAGTTGTGGTATTCTTTTTGAATCACCCTGTACTTTCAAAGCTGATCTACGCTGGTGTGGAACTTCAGTGGAAATAAACTAACAAGATCACAGCTGTTTAACTTTACAGCCCTATTAAGCCGAAGCATTTTGCGATATCACCGTATGTACTGCGTCCGGTGCGTCGAAGTGATGGTTCTCGTACTCGTCTGCGACGATGGAAGAACTCCAGCCACAAATAAACTCTTTCAAACATTAGGACGGCAGAAGGCGGTCCTCTGACTGATACACTCTAATGCTGTCTTCTCCTCTCTGTGTTCTACAGACGAGAAACGCGAACTCCCAGCCACAAGGACGGAGTTCAGATAACGTCTCGACGTAGGTATGGGCAGAGGAACTGCTCTCAATTACTGAACGCTGCGTACTCAACGACGACTTCCAATCCGGAGGTGAAGTGCAGAATTGTATACTCTCGCAAGAGTACAGTGCCTAACTGTTCTAACTGTAAACTCTCCTGAGAACAACTACAGCAAGTCCTTCTGTACCAACAAAAGCTGATACCCAGCGACCGTCACACACGGGCGTTCACAACTGAAGACCTCGTCTCTCCACCGCTGGCTTCCTAGCGAGACTCGGCTCCCCGCCCTCATAATTCCGAAAAGGAATCATATTACCGAAACCACGGAATATTCTCCATCCCTACAGATTCTTCCGAACGCCGACCAACCATATTTTAGTCCGTCCAGAGCGGAAAGTTTGCGAGGAAAAACGTATACTCGTACAATGGTGCGCTTCTGAGTAAAAATTCTTGGAAATAACCCTGCCTGCGTGGTTTCCGAATTGCCGCTTCTTCATTCCTCTCACCTGCGTCCAAGATTTGCAGAGTTCCCGGTTATCCTTCCGGTCCTGCTACTATACCGCCCGGCCGATACAATATTATGCTCCACAGCTCAGGTGCTACAACGTCCGTCTATCTACTTCCAGTGTTTAAGCAGGACCAAACCCTGTGTGGGCCTTCCACCCAGAGCTTGAGTTCTGCCTGCCGTTTCATCGCCACTGGCATTCCAACCTCTATTGGCAATCATTAATTACACCGTTTTTATAATAAAGACACTCCGTCACCTTTCATGCAATAAGCGTTAACAATTATTTACAAGGCTTACGTGACGATGTGCGTCCCAAAAATGGTTCAAATGGCTCTGAGCACTTTGGGACTCAACTGCTGTGGTCATAAGTCCCCTAGAACTTAGAACTACTTAAACCTAACTAACCTAAGGACAGCACACACATCCATACCCGAGGCAGGATTCGAACCTGCGAACGTAGCAGCAGAGCGGTTCCGGACTGAAGGGCCTAGAACCGCTCGGCTACAGCGGCCTCCACCTGTATAACAGAATGCATGCGCGCATTTCCATGCTTGCATTGAACATTCCCGCGATTACACAGGTTATGAATGTACCAGCATCTCATATTTTAAATGGCTATCTCGCGCTTACATTAACCTGTGATCTTGAAATGTTAATCAGGTAAGTACACTCCTGGAAATTGAAATAAGAACACCGTGAATTCATTGCCCCAGGAAGGGGAAACTTTATTGACACATTCCTGGGGTCAGATACATCAGACACAGGCAACAGAGCATGCACAATGTCGGCACTAGTACAGTGTATATCCACCTTTCGCAGCAATGCAGGCTGCTATTCTCCCATGGACACGATCGTAGAGATGCTGGATGTTGTCCTGTGGAACGGCTTGCCATGCCATTTCCACCTGGCGCCTCAGTTGGACCAGCGTTCGTGCTGGACGTGCAGACCGCGTGAGACGACGCTTCATCCAGTCCCAAACATGCTCAATGGGGGACAGATCCGGAGATCTTCTAGAGCACGTTGGGTGGCACGGGATACATGCGGACGTGCATTGTCCTGTTGGAACAGCAAGTTCCCTTGCCGGTCTAGGAATGGTAGAACGATGGGTTCGATGACGGCTTGGATGTACTGTGCACTATTCAGTGTCCCCTCGACGATCACCAGTGGTGTACGGCCAGTGTAGGAGATCGCTCCCCACACCATGATGCCGGGTGTTGGCCCTGTGTGCCTCGGTCGTATGCAGTCCTGATTGTGGCGCTCACGTGCACGGCGCCAAACACGCATACGACCATCATTGGCACCAAGGCAGAAGCGACTCTCATCGCTGAAGACGACACGTCTCCATTCGTCCCTCCATTCACGCCTGTCGCGACACCACTGGAGGCGGGCTGCACGATGTTGGGGCGTGAGCGGAAGACGGCCTAACGGTGTGTGGGACCGTAGCCCAGCTTCATGGAGACGGTTGCGAATGGTCCTCGCCGATACCCCAGGAGCAACAGTGTCCCTAATTTGCTGGGAAGTGGCGGTGCGGTCCCCTACGGCACTGCGTAGGATCCTACGGTCTTGGCGTGCATCCGTGCGTCGCTGCGGTCCGGTCCCAGGTCGACGGGCACGTGCACCTTCCGCCGACCACTGGCGACAACATCGATGTACTGTGGAGACCTCACGCCCCACGTGTTGAGCAATTCGGCGGTACGCCCACCCGGCCTCCCGCATGCCCACTATACGCCCTCGCTCAAAGTCCGTCAGCTGCACATACGGTTCACGTCCACGCTGTCGCGGCATGCTACCAGTGTTAAAGACTGCGATGGAGCTCCGTATGCCACGGCAAACTGGCTGACACTGACGGCGGCGGTGCACAAATGCTGCGCAGCTAGCGCCATTCGACGGCCAACACCGCGGTTCCTGGTGTGTCCGCTGTGCCGTGCGTGTGATCATTGCTTGTACAGCCCTCTCGCAGTGTCCGGAGCAAGTATGGTGGGTCTGACACACCGGTGTCAATGTGTTCTTTTTTCCATTTCCAGGAGTGTATGTTACCTAGACAAATACATTCCCCAAATTTCCTTGCTCTACATTAATTATCTTTTGATGTTGCGATATATTTCTCGTCAGTGTAATTTATAGGAGAAGGCGAATCTGTGTTTTTTCTGTCGCGTGCAAGGGACAGCGGGCAGGCGCGCGCGTGCCGTGGTTTTGCGCCAGTACGCGGACTCGGCCGGAACGCTGGAAAACATGTCGTGTGATTTACGGAGCTGTCAGCGCTGCTCAGGGGAAAAAGCGTCAGCGCCGCGTGTGGCGCCGCGTATTTATTTGGTATTGCTTCCGGCACATAGCAGAGATTTATTTTGCAAAACCTGGAGTTGTTTTGGCACGTACGCCGCATTTGAAGAATACGTCGCCGATCCGCTGAATCTGGTACCACAGGATAAACATCGAAAAACGTCAAATTGTTTGCAATGTGAGTTTTACCTATGTCTTACATAAATGTTGGGAATACGTGAGGCACATCGTGGTGGCGGGACATGCCAGAATTTACGATAACCCTTGCCGCTTAGTTCCGCATATTTCCAGAAATCCTTGCACAACTGTACACTTTCTGCTGGGAGACATCATACGAGAGCGATGCAGAAAGTAGGGAACGTTTTGGCATCACAAAAACTGTACGAGAAATACATTTCACTATATACATCTGAGAGAGTGATTGACATATTACTTTTCCAGATAGTCGCCAAACACATTGAGGCACTTATCATAGCGGTGGACAAAAACTGAAAGACCTTCGTCGTAAAAACCTGCCGACTGAGACTTCAGCCACCGAGTCACGCCCGCCTGGAGCCCCGCGTCGTCAACAAAGCGCTGCGTTGCAAGCCAGTTCTTCGTCTTGGGAAACAAATCGAAGTCGCTTGGTGCAAGATCGGGGCTGTAGGGCGAATGAGGGAAAATTTCCTATTTGAATGAATTAAGGCGTTCTTTACTGCGGTTTGCCGTGTGAGGTCGGGCATTGTCGTGCAAAAACAAAATTTTGGATCAGCTTTCTTCGGCGTTTGTTTTGAACTGCTCTTTTAAGGCTGTGCAAAGTTTGACAGTACGGGGCAGAATTTATGGTTGCTCCACGTTCGAGAAAATCAATAAGAAGCACATCTTGCCTATCCCAAAACAGTGTCGCCATCAACTTCCTTGCTGACAAGGTTTGCAAACATTTTCTTGGTTTTTGGGGGGACCTTGTGTGCCCCCACTCCGTGGACTGTAATTTTGTCTCGCAATTGACGTGTTTCACCCAAGTCTCGTCACCGGTCACGATTCGATCCAGTAATGAATCACCATGTTTGTGGTAGGCCTCCAGAAATGTCAACATTGCCCCCATTTCCTGTTCTTTATGTTGCTCTGTAAGGATTTTGGGCACCCATCGTGGAAAAATTTGTGGCAGCCTAGCTTTTGAGTGACAATTTCAAACAACAAAGTTGTAACGTTGTTGCTTTAATTTGTTCTGAAGGCGGTGCTGATATTCAATAAAAGCGGGTTAAAAGCTGTGAGCTATGTGGGGAAGATAGCCTTGCATTACTGCGCAACTGTTTCACCGGGTATCCAGTCTAGCTTACCAAATTCCCAACCAGACTAACATTAATTATAATCTTTTAATAGTCATACGACAACCGCTGATACATATATATAAAAAAGAGAATTTAAATAAAAAGAAATAAATCAGTTTATATTTGGAAATTTATTTTAATATTGATCACTGAAATTTCAACATCTTAAACTGGATTCATAACTAAACTGGTGCCTTATTTAGGATTGTGAAAATGTGAGTTTGTAATCTTACGGAACACATCAAATATGGAACCAAGATTGGGAGACTGCATACAACACTGCATTCATAAAATAACACACGAAGAACGTTGAAACATTGCAAGGGGAAATTAACCACAACCAACCGATTCAATTTTCACCCAAAGAAGTTACGTTCGTAGCGCAATCCTGTCCGTCATGTAATTACCACACACTGGTATACTAAATTCATACTAACTCCCTGTGAAATCTTCCCGAAAAGAATAGCTGAGGGCTACTTTGTTGATTACGCCACTTGCTTCACGTGGTCAACTTGGTTTACACAAAGAGTGTAACTCCACAATAATTTTGATAATTAAAATAAATTAGATCGAAAAGCAATTTACAAAAGAAAAACCTCGAACTGGTTACTATCGTCTTACTATTAACCTGATGGGTCAAACAATTGTATAAACACGTGGTACTGGTCTCACAAAGTACACCCCACGTGGGTTGAACATAAAGAAAAGTTGCTATATTGAAAAATATTGTCAAGACGATACGTTATAATCACACGCACATTCGCATTGAAGATTGATGATACTAGTTAGAGTTACTGGTCAACACGTGGTTCCACTTTACTCACAAAGTAGTGACAAAGCAACTACCGCAATATATTCTGAACTTCACACTCGAATTACACTGCGTTGCAATTTAAGATAACATTAGATATTTTAGAGCTAAACCTGAAATAAAGGTGATTGAATTTTCAGTTAGGCTGATCTTAAGAAATCCATTGTCCTACGGACTTAGCAGACACGCGCTTAGCCGGAGATCTTATCACTTCAGACGCTCGCTGCGGACAGACTGATCTGCGCTCCTACCGAGCGTGCTTGCTTCCCAAATACAAACGGAAGTGACCAGAGAGGCAGCTTCCTATACCAACATGACAAGGGACGGACAGGACCATACTAAGCATAGAAACCTCTCTGCTTTTAGAAAGCGTAGCTACCTGTTCCGACGTTGGTCCTACTGTTCTCTAGCAGACAGGCTTGTCTGGTACCATCCAGCATGCAACTAGAAATACATTTGCTCATTCATCCTCTCACACAGAAGGGAAGGGGGGTGACAGTATCTTATCATATACAGTATATAAAAGAAAGCGGATGTAGGTTCCGTATGAGACTGTGTGACATGAATTACGTATAAACTAGGCTTTAAAGTGTAGTAGTGTGACAGATCGTTCTTGTTTATGTGTAAAAGTAACACGTTCCACTGCTCAGTCTCCTCCCAGATAGAAACACCACAGTAAATTTAGAAGAGGAATTTGTGCCGTAAATGACAACATATTTAAGAAATTAACATGAAAGGAATCCAACAGAGACCTCTCAAAGTCCGTGAAACTTGAGGAAAAAAAGCGAAAGCTTCGTTATTATGAAGCAGTGGTTTTCACGAATCGTTTCACCAACTTTAGCGACAAGATCGACAGTCACAATGCTCGGGCGTCCACTCTTCTCTTCATCATGAACATTGGTTCGGCCATTTTTAAACCGAGTGCACCATTTCCGGACGGACAATTCACTCATTACGTTGTTCCCGGACACTTCGCACAGTCCACAATAAATTACTATAGGTTTAAGGTATTTTGCCAATAAAAACCGTATCACAGACCGGATCTCACAACTGGAGGAATTTCCAATTGCAGCGCACATTTCAAATTCGAATATCGAAAAAACCAGACGCGCAGAGACGATCCCGCTGTCACAGTGGATGCCGACTGAGCTGCCGAGCACGCGCGATCGTCGCGCGCCTAGCGGCGTCAGACGGAAACGTTACCTGCTTTCTGGATAGCTCTTGCACATATGTGTATATAAGAAGGTCAGGAAGAGTAGTTGACCGTCTCTTCGACAGAGGGGCCGTCAGAGGCCTCGCAATTTGCCTGGAGTGATTTAGCGAAATCACGGAAAACTTAAATCTCTCTCGGTTTTATTATATACTGGAGCTTGGACATTCACATCTATATACTTATTCTGCAAGCCACCGTACTGTGCGTGTGGGAGGGAGCCCTTTACCACAACTACTCGTTTCTTTCCTTGTTCCAATCTCAGATAGAGCGAAGGAAAAGCGACTGTCTATATGCCTTTTTATGAGCACTAATGTCTCGTATTTTATCTACGAGGCCCCTACGCGAAATCTATGTTGGCGGCTGTAGGATCGTTCTGCAGTCAGCTTCAAATGGCGTTTCTCTAAAGTTTCTCAGTAGTGTTCTTCGAAATGAATGTCTTCTTCCCTCCAGGAATCCCCACTTGAGTTCCCGAAGCATATCCATACCACTCGCATGCTGATCGAAACTACCGGTTACAAATCTAGCAGCTCGCCTCTGATTTGCTTCGAAATCTTCTATCAATCCCACCTGGTGCGGATCCCAAACGCTCGAGTAGTGCTAAAGAATTGGTTGCACTAGTGTCCTATATGCGGTTCTTTTACAGATGAACCACATTTTCCTAAAATTTTCCCGACAAAGAGAATTCGACCATTCACCTTTCCTATCACAATCCTCACATGTTCATTCCATTTCATAACACACACCACATATTACATGTTTGTTTTGTACCGAGGACGTGCTTTTCCATAAGCTACCGACCTTATTTTTTTTCAATTCCTCACTTAATAAATTTAATAAACCACTATGTCAAAATTCTCTGGCAATTTTGTCTGCACAACGTGTTTGTGAGGTGACATTAGGTAAACTCCACCGTGTTTTTGAAAAAGAAGCAGATTATAACACGAGAACTAGAGAAATATGTACATTTTACTCAAAATTCACCAGTTACGAGTCTTCTTTGAAAGTTACAAATGGTTAACAAGCTAAGCGAAAATAAATAGCTGCATTTTCGGTTGAATTCTTTTTAGATAATTACCAAAGCAGAAGTGACAGCTCTTTTTGAATGGTCACCATGCAAGTGTGGGCATATAGGGACTCCACTTACAAAAAACTGCGAGTGTCGGCTTCAGTTTAGAACTCCACTTGCCCTCCAGCGCTCGGTACTTCCCCTACAGCGCCTGTCCGTAACCCCCACCATTACTGTTCTCGCCACGTGTGCCCTGCGGACTGCGCATCAACCAACCACGGTATTTTGCTGCGACTGTACCAGGAAAGGACTCAAATTAGTATCTACTCTGCAATGTCAAAACAGACTGTAGAATCATTTTTCCAGCGTCGAGATGGTTGTATAGGCTCGTAATCACCGAAAGCCAACAAACAAACAAAAAACGAAATTAAGCAACAGCTTGTAAGACTGACAACGGGACCACTGCACACTGTAAATCACGGATTTTGATGCGCTTTAAATATGTTGTAGCGGCACTTACCCTGAGTACCAGGCTATCCGGTTTGTTAGCGACGGGAGTAGGCTTTTGTGAAAATCGATTTTGAAGTTCATTGCGCGCTTTGTATATTTGTAACATTAGAGGTATTCTGAGTATGTCGGCGTAGCGCAGCGGTAGAGGTTCATGGCTGCCTATCTGGAGGTACCGTGTTCAGCAACTCTAGGAATGTAATACGTTAATAAAAAGAAATGATTTTTTTAAAAATGTATCGTTGTTAATAATTTAAATAAATATATATGGCTACAAAAAAGGAATCCTGCTCGTGTGATTTTTTTTCTTTTTTTTCTCAAAATCGACAGCAATTTTCAATTTTGTTTTAAAAGAATATCAACAAACACTGTAAGGTGTGCGAAATTATAAAGATGTATTCAGTTATTAATTTTTCAAGTGTTCATTCCGTTTGTGGTTCGCATCATATTCTCCCAATTCATCTTCTTCGTTGAAATCTATCAATTCATCATCAGTAATTACCCCTCTTTCGGCCAAGAGATCTTGTACTGCGATACGTATCTCATCGCCAAATGCAACGGAATTGGCAGATATCACGCTAGGCGGTGTATTCGTTACGAGATTCAGATCGCGGAGTAGATTTTCGTCGCATTTAATGACATTTGTGATTTCGCCTTTTGAGTCTTCGTTCAACTCCTCTACTTGTGGATCTTCTTCTGGCTGCACTACTGCAGAAACTCTCGGTTCTTCCATTTCACGGAATTTTTCCTACACACGGCACTAGAGACGCTTTCTAGTTAGATGAGAACATAAAGGAATGCAACTCACATCCTCACTGGCCGCAACTAGCAGCTGGGGTTCCCGTTACGCCTAACGGTATTCACGGGAGGGGGGACGATAATGGGCGGAAATCGATTTCAGGTAATACAAGAAGCCACCGTTGTACGAACATTTAGAGCTCCAACTGCGAACCACAACGGAATGAATATTTGAAAAATTAATAACTGAATACAACTTTATAATTTCGCACACTTTACACTGTTTGTTGATATACTTTGAAGCAAAGTTTAAAAAAATCGGTCGATTTTGAAAAAAAAAAGGTAAACGGGCAGGATTCGAACATGGTACCTACATCGCGGCAGCCACGAACAAAAAAAAATGGTTCAAATGGCTCTGAGCACTATGGGACTCAACATCTTAGGTCATAAGTCCCCTAGAACTTGGAACTACTTAAACCTAACTAACCTAAGGACATCACACACACCCATGCCCGAGGCAGGATTCGAACCTGCGACCGTACCAGTCCCGCGGTTCTGGACTGCAGCGCCAGAACCGCTAGACCACTGCGGCCGGCCAGCCATGAACTTTTAGCGTTGCGCTACGCTGACATACTCGAAATACCTCTAATGTTACAGATATACACTACTGGCCATTAAAACTGCTACACCACGAAGATGACGTACTACAGACGCGAAATTTAACCGACAGGAAGAAGATGCTGTGATATGCAATTGATTAGCTTTTCAGAGCATTCACACGAGGTTGGCGCCGGTGGCGATACTTACAACGTGCTGACATGAGGAAAGTTTCCAACCGATTTCTCATACGCAAACAGCAGTTGACCGACGTTGCCTGGTGAATCGTTGTTGTGATGCCTCGTGTAAGGAGGAGAAATGCGTACCATCACGTTTCCGACTTTGTTAAAGGTCGCATTGTAGCCTATCGCGATTGCGGTTTATCGTATCGCGACATTGCTGCTCGCGTTGGTCGAGATCCAATGACTGTTAGAAGAATATGGAATCGGTGGGTTCAGGAGGGTAATACGGAACGCCGTGCTGGATCGCAACGGCCTCGTATCACTAGCAGTCGAGATGACAGGCATCTTATCCGCACGGTTGTAACGGATCGTGCAGCCACGTCTCGATCCCTGAGTCAACAGATGGAGACGTTTGCAAGACAACAACCATCTGCACGAGCAGTTCGACGACGTTTGCAGCAGCATGGGCTATCAGGTCGGAGACCATGGCTGCGGTTACCCTTGACGCTGCATCACAGACAGGAGCGCCTGCGATGGTGTACTCAAAGTCGAACCTGGGTGCACCAATGCGGTGGCATTGGTTACACGTCTAGGTCACCTCTTGTTCGTATTGACGGCATTTTGAACAGTGGACTTAACATTTCAGATGTGTTACGAGCCGTGGTACTTCCCTTCATTCGATCCCTGCGAAACCCTACATGTCTGCACGACCGCATGTTGCAGGTCCTATACGGGCCTTTCTGGATACAGAAAATGTTGGACTGCTGCCCTGACCAGCACACTCTCAAGATCTCTCACCAATTGAAAACGTCTGGTCAATGGTGGCCGAGCAACTGGCTCGTCACAATAAGCCAATCACTACTCTTGATGAACTGTGGTATCGTGTTGAAACTACGTGGGCAGCTGTACCTCAACGCGCCATCCAAGCTCTGTTTGACTCAATGCCCAGGCGTATCAAGGCCGTTATTACGGCCAAAGGTGGTTGTTCTGGGTACTGATTTCTCAGGATCTATGCACCCAAATTGCGTGAAAATGTAATCACATGTCTGTTCTAGTATAATATATTTGTCCAATGAATGCCCGTTTATCATCTGCATTTCTTCTAGGTGTAGCAA
Source organism: Schistocerca nitens (assembly GCF_023898315.1). Taxonomy (NCBI): domain Eukaryota; kingdom Metazoa; phylum Arthropoda; class Insecta; order Orthoptera; family Acrididae; genus Schistocerca; species Schistocerca nitens. The sequence goes on from NC_064614.1 coordinate 1,090,645,209, forward strand.
TTTTAATGGCCAGTAGTGTACAAAGCGTGTGAACTTCAAAATAGATTTTCTCAAAAACCAAGGCCCGTCGCTAAAAAACCGGATAGCCAGGTACTCATTGTAAGTGCCTCTACAGCATATTTGAAGCGAATCAAAATTAGTGATTTACTCTATAGAGGGTCCCCTTGTGAGTAGCGTGAAACAAGTATTCGTGTTTTACCTCTCACTACCGCTATACACCAGCTTCCGTTGTTTCTGCAGTGTTCTTATCTTTTCCGGCCACATTGCTTACTACATCCGGAGAAAGGGCAGACGGTATTTCCGTCCCTTTTTAAGCACTGTCGGCTGGAGGGCGCGTTCCCTAGAGAGGCAGCCTGGGATCTATCAGGGAGCGCTGGCGGCCGGGTGCGCAGAAAGGGCCGGCACTCGAGGAACCATTAAGAAATTGAATGTGTGGCGGGTGGCCGCAGATTAGTGCGACAAAGGGCTTTGTGCCGGGCCCGGCTTAGCGGCGAGCCATTGTCGCGGCGGCCACAATACACCTGCAGGAATTCCTCCAATCCGGCGGCGCTGCGGCTTCCTTCCTGCCGCCACCACCCACAATGTCCCCGGGCGTCTTGCACGCGCGCCACAATAGCAGCTGATAGCCACACTCCGGGCTCGCCTCGTCCCTCTTTAGTGGCGCCATGCTACATCATCGCTTCCTACCACTTGTCCCTAAGTGCGCTGTTGGCTGTTAAAATTGCAACACTAGGAAGGATGGCGGAGCTATTGTTGTTGTGGTCTTCAGTACAGAGACTGGTTTGATCCAGCTCTCCATGCTACTCTATCCTGTGCAAGCTTCTACATCGCCAAATACCTACTGCAACCTACATCCTTCTGAATCTGTTTAGTGTATTCATCTCTTGGTCTCCCTCTACGATTTTTACCCTCCACCCTGCCCTCCAATACTAAATTGGTGATCCGTTGATGCCTCAGAACGTGTCCTACCAACCGGTCCCTTCTTCTGGTCAAGTTGTGCCACAAACTCCTCTTCTCCCCAATTCTATTCAATACCTCCTCATTAGTTATGTCATCAACCCATCTAATCTTCAGCATTCTTCTGTAGCACCACATTTCGAAATCTTCTATTCTCTTCTTGTCCAAACTATTTACCGTCCATGTTTCACTCCCATATATGGCTACACTCCATACAAATACTCTCAGAAATGACTTCCTGACACTTAAATCTATTGTCGATGTTAACAAATTTCTCTTCTTCAGAAACGCTTTCCTTGCCATTGCCAGTTTACATTTTATATCCTCTCTACTCCGACCATCCTCGGTTATTTTGCTCCCCAAATAGCAAAACTCATTTACAACTTTAAATGTCTCATTCCCTAATCTAATACCCTCAGCAACATCCGATGTTATTCGACTACATTCCGTTATCCTCGTTTTGCTTTTGTTGATGTTCATCTTATATCGTCCTCTCAAGAAACTGTCCATTCCGTTCAGCTGCTCTTCCAGGTTCTGTGCTGTCTCTGACAGAATTACAATGTCATTGGGGAACCTCAAAGTTTTAATTTCTTCTCCATGGATTTTAATTCCTATTCTGAATTTTCCTTTTGTTTCATTTACTGCTTGCTCAATATACAGATTGAATAACATCGGGGAGAGGCCTCAACCCTGTCTCACTCCCTTCCCAACCACTGCTTCCCTTTCATGCCCCTCGACTCTCATAACTGCCACCTGGTTTCTGTACAAATTGTGAATAGTCTTTCGCTCCCTGTATTTTACCCCTGCCACCTTCAGAATTTGAAGGAGAGCATATCAGTCAACATTGACAAAAGCTTTCTCTAAGTCTACAAATGTTAGAAACGTAGGTTTGCCTTTCCTTAATCTATTTTCTAAGATAAGTCGTAGGGTCAGTATTGCCTCACGTGTTCCAACATTTCTACGGAATCCAAACTCATCTTCCCCGAGATCGTCTTCTTCCAGTTTTTCCATTTGTGTTGGCTGTTAACCCTAGCAATAGCAAGACATTTTCCATAACACACATTTTCTGTGCAGAAGGGAGCGAGGTGTTTTATGCCCATCCGGAAAAAGTGAAAAAGGTGTTTTGTTAATTTTTTAAAGAAATACTGATGTTTCAGTAAGGCCGTGAACCTGCGAATATTGAATACGACATACGAAGGTTGGGACTTTAATAGGAGCAACTATTTATTTACAGCTCGTACAAAATAGATACGTGTTTCAAAGTGTTCTATTGCCAGACGAATTTGTAGCAGTTCTGAAGCGAATGCCGTGACGTGTTTCCTTCTGTTTAGAAATAGAGTTGAACTCACGTGGGCTTAAGTCAGGGGAGTGCAGTAGGTGGTATCGCACTTAGTAGCCCTATCAGTGAAACAAATCAGTAACAGCTTGCACTGTACGTTCTTGAGCATTGTCCTGCAAAATGGTGGTCAGGTCCTGCAGAAAGTGTCATCACTTCTGTCTCTATGCTGTTCATTTTTGCAACATAACCTACGACTATGTTAGAGAGAGAAGTGATAACACTTTCTGCAGAACCTGACTATCATTTTGTAAGACAATTCTCGAGCAAAAAAATAAATAAATAAAAGGTTCAAATGGCTCTGAGCACTATAGGACTTACATCTGAGGTCATCAGTTCCCTAGAACTACTTAAACCTAACTAACCTAACGACATCACACACATCCATGCCCGAAGCACGATTCGAACCTGCGACCGCAGCGGTCACGCGGTTCCAGACTGAAGCACCTAGAACCGCTCGGCCATAGAGGTCTGCTGATTCTCAAGCACGTACAGTGCAAGCTGTTACTGATTTGTTTGACTGATGGGGCTGCTAAGTGCTATACCACCTACTGCACTCCGCTCACTTTAGCCCTCGTGAGTTAAACTCTATTTCTAAACTGAACGAAACACATCACGGCATTCGCTTCAGAACTGCTACAAATTCGTCGGGCAATTGACCGCGCCGCTCTAACTGTCAACACAACTGGCTCTGCTAAGAGTATCCTACGACTTCCACATCGCTGGCAACGGGTTATACACAACGCTGGTGACTACTTTGAAGGTCAGTAAAACTTTGAAATATGTATCTATTTTGTACAAGCAGTAAATAAATAGTTGTCACTATTAAAGTTCCAACCCTCGTACACTGAGGTGTCGCGTCGGACCTCCTTTCGCCCCGTGTAAAGCAACAGCTCGTCGTAGCATGGGCTCAAAATTCGTTGGAAGCCCCTGCAGAAATGCTGAGCTATGCTGCCACTGTAGCTGTTCATAATCGCCAGACCTTTGCCAATGGCGGATTTTGTGCACATACTGACCTCTCGATTGTCCTGTAAATGTTCGATGGGCGATTTGGATGGCCAAATCATTTGCTCGAATGTCCAGAGTGTTCTTCAAACCACTGGCGAACAGCTGTGACCTGGTGACATTATCATGGGAACATGAAGTTCAGCCGCGCGGAGTGGCCGCGCGGTTTGAGGCGCCATGTCGCGGACTGCGCTGCCCCTTATTCCGGAGCTTCGAGTCCTCCCTCTGGCATGGGTGTTTGTGTTGTTCTTATCACAAGTTAGTTTAAGTAGTGTGTAAGACTACGGACCGATGACCTCTTAAGTTTGTTCCCTTAGAAATTCACACACACACACACACACACACACACACACACACACATGAAGTTCATGAATGGCCGCAAACGGTCTCCAAGTAGCCGTCAATGATCAGTTCACTTGGATCAAAGGACCCAGTCCATCGCTTGTAAGCACAGCCCACACCATTTTAAAGCCACCACAAGCTTGCACTGTGCTTTGTTGAGAACTTGGCTCCATGACTTCGCGGGGTCTGGGGCACACTCGAACCCTACCGTCAGCTCTTACCAACTGAAATCGGACTCAGCTGATCAGGCCATGGATTTCCGGTTGTCTAGAGTGCAACCGATATGTTCACGAGTCCAAGAGATGCGGTGCAGGCGATGTCGAGCTGTTAGCAAAGGCAACCGTATCGCTCGTTAACGCCAAATTTCGCCGCACTTTCCTAACAGATACGTTCTGCGCTTATTTCACGCCGTGTTGTTTGTCTATTAACACTGACAATGCTACGCAAACGCCGCTACTCTGCGAGGTGCCGGGGCTAGCAGTGTATTTAACACTAAATTCTTCTAGAATCTACATATGTAAATGATGCTCTAAGCCCCCCCTATTCTAACTCCGACTTTTGCTGTTGCACAAGGATTAAAAAAAATACGCGAACTGACTCTAATCAACCCTGCCAGTGGAGTAGAAGAGAGTTTGGCACCTGCAATAATTTAATTTGATAAATAAGTTAAATAAACGAAGGTTTCATTAACATAGTGAGGAACGATAGGGTTGCTCCACCGATTAACAGAATGAAAGTTCTGTCCAAAATAACAATATGATTTATTAAGACTAAACACAAAATAATAAACAAAAACACATGAAACATTTACAATACATCAAATTGGCTCAAATTGGATACTCATACAAACACTGTGAAGGTGAAGTTGTCCCTAAACTAGATTGTGAGGTTTAAGACGAAGTGGTATGTGGAGCCAATTCCTTGCCACTCAAATCTTAAGAGAGACACACAGCTAACCCAACATTAATTGCTGCTACTCAAGACAGAACAAAGTTAGAAAAAGACGAACAGGCGCGGTCTGCTGAGCTCTGATTATCATCTAGGAAAATCCCTATCTGCCGGTGCTGCAGACGTACATTACCAAACTGTCTTCTTAACTGCCAGAACACGATCTGGCGTACCAGAGGCGATGGCTGGTTGCTTCGACGTCCTCGACCGACAGGCGAGAGCCGACTACCCTAGAGCACCCGTACAGGCCGAACACAGAACATTCCCGCCCCCACGACAGTGGCCGTGGTTAAACGTTCCAATCATCAACTCGAAAACCGGCGGAAAATTCCACTCTATTGCCGGAGCACTACCATTCCACCAATGGAGATTCTTGGCGCCAATTTCTGCGCTGATTTTGCGACGTCACGGAGCTATGCCCTGAGCAAGCCAATCACAGTTACTATTTTGCAGAAAGCGCGGGAATTTTCCCGCCACAACTGCCTGGGTACACAAGTCATTCCCACGCCTCGCTGGTAGCCCGCCAGAAAGTGTTTTCGCTAAGTTTCTGCGAAGTAACGGAACCTCTAGCCCAGCCGCTACTTCAGGCCCCGGCGGGCGTGTCTCTTGACAATGTCGGCGTCTGGAAAGCATTCACTCGACTCCCTCACACCCGTCGGCTTAACCCTCTCGAGATCAGCGGAGCCCGCCTGTCACTGGACCACCTGGGTGACGAGAGACGCTGTGTGGGAAGTCCGCGTGTGAAGGAATAGCAACTTTCCACCGCATGCAATTAGATAGGAGAATCGTAAGATAGAAATATGAGAAGGGGCTCATGCCACCTCTCAACTCTTGGTCGTTTAGTTAAGGCCGTCGGCCACTGTGTTGTCCGTGGTGGGAGGTAATGGCGAAATTTGGTATTCTCGGCACACTCTTGACACTGTGGATCTCGGAATACTCAGTTCCCTAACGATTTCCGAAATGGAGCAGCCCATGCGTCTAGCTCCAACTACCATTCCGTGTTCAATGACGTAATCCTCATCGTGCGGCCATACTCACGTAGGAAACCTTTTCACACGAATCACTCGAGTACAAATGACAGTTCCACCAATGCACTGCCCTTTTATATCATGTATATGCGATACTGCCGTCATCTGTATCGGTGCATATCGCTCTTGTCACCTCAGTGTGTATTGGAATAAGTAGGATCTACTACAGAGGCTTAAATTTTGGGTTAAGTTTAAGAGAAAAATTTAAAACATATGTTGAATCTGGTAGAACAATTCATTAAAACAATAAACGTTTTTGTTCAAACTTTCACTAGATTACTAGACTACAATATTTTCAAAAGGTGGACATTAAGTACCACCCCTCAGCCGTCTTCGTACTGCAAGGGGTAAAATTGTAACACTAGAAAGGATAGCACATATTGAAATTTCGCTTATTGTGGGTAGACAGTGCAGTAAGAAAAATACATCATTACATTTGTGGGGTATGCAGACTGTGAAATTTGGTACACAGCAACCACTACAGCAACGAAAAACTCTTACGCGGCGGTGCATAAGTCGAACTGAGCTGCGATGACGTAAACAGATACGTCATTGAAGGCTGCTTCTACTCTATGCTACAGTTCACTGCATTCAGTGGCCTGCGACCTGTGACCATATGTTTTCAAAGAAAATTTGGATTCCGGAATTAGAGTTCTAAATTTCGTTCTAATTAATATGATTTCTTCAAAACTGCCAATCCTCTTAGGTCTTCACTGCATGAGGTTAAACAATTGTTGTGGTTTTTCAGCGATAAGGTTAAGTTCACAGTTTTCTCTGCGAGGTGGTTGTTGTCCATTTTGCGTAGGTGAACGTAGAACTGTTATCGTCGTGTCTGTGATTTTTTTTTTTTTTTTTTTGCAACTTGATGTGTCTCCTGCGATTATCTTAAAATTTTAAATTTTTTTCGCATTTTGGTCCTAAGAGTTTGTAAACTTTCGTTTTCAATTTGTCCGTAATTTTTATTTGGTATTTAGGTTGCACTTAGACATGTAAAATGTTCTATTTTAAATCTGTATTATAATGTCGTAATTGTCCTCCTGGTGATGCAATACAGAATTTGTTGTTGGTTCTGTGGATTTGTATGTTTTTAGTAGCTTTGCGGTTTTTCTTTGTTAGCTTCCGAAGACATGAAAGGGAATATTAACTCGCACTCACTGACGATGGTTTTCGTTTTAATTTAAGAAAAACACGTCGAGAGAAACAAGGATTCATTAAATTGCGCCCCGCAAAAAGACTGTGCTATTCTATCATAACTCAGAAATTCTGTACCTGCCGAGCGAGCGGGCCAATTCAACAAAGCAGAAAATAGGTAACTCTAAAATTATTCAAAAAAAGAAACTAAAGTTCGTGAAAGAAATTATGGCACCTTCTAGTTTCTTCGTAGTGAAGGGATGTCACAGGAAAGACTACGTGAGTTGGATTGATCCGTCTAATTGGCAACGTGTTTTTCCTTCACAAACCGCCCCCGGTAGCTGAGTGGTTGGACTGCGCTTCTGTCATTCAGACGGCAACGTCGGACCCGTTACCGTCGATCACGCAGGTCTCGGCACACGGACGATAAGGATCTTCGAACTGCCGTTCGAACTACCTGCAGACGTCGTCATCGAGGCGCTCCGTCCCTATGGCAACGTTCTGGAACATGTTGCCGAACGATGGGTACAATTTCGAACCTATCCCGTTTTAAACGGTGTTAGACAGGTCCGCACCGAGTTGCAGAAACACGTGCCTTCCTATCTACGTATCGGAGGCTGCCGTGCCATTATAATGTACGACGGCCAACCTCGGATCTGTTCCGGTTGCGGGAAAGAAGGTCACCTACGGTCTGAATGCATTCAACGACGTGTCGCGCAGCTCCCGTTGTCGGAAGCGTCCGTCACACCCACGATGACCGCCCTACCGGCCACTTACGCAGCGGCTCTTGCCACGTCTACAGTTTCGTCCAGTCCGTCGCCGGGTCCTTCCGATCGGCACGTCCCACCGTCCCAGTCACCTATGGACGGTGCGGACGTCCCACCTGACAACCTTGCCGCCGAACAGGCTCCCGCACCGGAAGCTGAGGAGAACAGTACTTCTTCACAACACCTGTTTGACAATTTCATTGTACCCACCGACGCCTTCGAACCAGGTCGACGCTCCTCCTTGCCGTCGTCCGACACTGAGGAACACGTGCGCAAACAACGCTCGCCACGTAGGCGAAAACGCCGTCGCCGTTCACCCACGGGCTCTCAAAGCGTCGCCACCCGCGACGACGACGACGACACCCAGCCCGCCGACATTTCCACACAGAGGTCGGCGGACAACTTTCAAGATGAACAAGACGTTTCGCAGGACGGGACCACCATGGAGGTCGCCACGCACAACGTAACGATCGGTGCGCAGGTTGAGACGCCTGTCTCCCCGCCGACAACTCCAGATCTCTCTCACCACGACGCCATTCCCATGGACATTGGACAGACCCACGGCACAGGAACATGGGCCGACGACGTTGAGGAAGATACGCCCCCTCCTCCGGATGAGTTGCCTCCGCCGGACAAGGCTGCCTGTTAACATCAAAGCGAGGCATTGCGGCTGATGGGACGGGACTTCCTGTCGTTGCCCTCCCCTTGGTGATGGTAGATGCGCGTCCACCACCACTGAAACAAACGTACCGGTTTGCCACACTGAACATCAACATGATCGGCACTGCACCCAAGCTGCAACTCCTATGTGACATGCTTCGGGCCTCTGACGTCGACGTCGCCCTTCTTCAGGAAGTACGCGTTGCCACCCTACCATCAGTCTACGGCTACGACTCATACACTTCCACATGTGATCAATCAGGGCGTGGAGTGGCTTTCTACATACGCGAAGGAATCCCACTCAAGGACACGACAATCGTTCCCTGTGGAAGAGGCATGGCTGTTACCATCTTCGACACGCGCGTCGTCAATATCTACGCTCCGTCTGGCTCCACGAACCGTCGCCAGCGGTCCACTTTCTTCGGACATGACGTGGCGCCCCTGTTTTCTGGACGCTATGATCGCCTTATCATGGGAGGCGATTTTAACTGTGTCCTCCATCCGCAGGACCAAGTGCCTGGTTATTCGCCATGCCCGGCGCTGCTCACCTTAATCGAAGATTTTCATCTAGTGGACGTTTGGGAGAAAATTCATGGCAATACCCCCGGTTTTACGCATTATACAGCACATTCTGCGAGCAGACTGGACCGGTTTTATGTCTCTGCCCACCTTGGCAATGAAGTCGCCCAAGCTGAACGTTGGCCCCTTGCATTTTCGGACCACTGCGCCGTCATTTGCTCCCTGGCTCTGCCACCTCAGTCAGTGTGGCGCGGCAGAGGTTACTGGAAGCTTAATACTTCCCTCCTTAATGATCCACACTGCCGACAATGTATTGCCACTACATGGGCGTCTTGCGAAAGACGCCTTCCGCAGTACACATCAACGTTCCATTGGTGGCTCAAATGTGCCAAACCTGCGATCAGAAAGGCCTTCATACAATGTGGCAAGGAAGCAGCAGCATGGCATCGAGACACCACAAATTTTCACTACGTCGTCCTCCGTGAGCTCGATGCGCTCCCTCCATCACCTGACACCCATAGGGAACGACAGCGTACTAAAAGCTCGTCTCCTCTCTCTCCAACGTGCACGACTGCATGGTGTCGTGGTGCGTTCCCGACGACAAGACCTCCTCCACGACGAAACCCCATCCACAATCCATGCCGCATCCGACCATAGTCGTCGACGTCGACTTTTTGTCCCCAACATCACGACCTCCGATGGTGTTCACCACACAACACAGGCGGCAGTCGTGTCTGCCTTTGCTGAACATTATCGCCAATTTTATGATGATGAACCGATGGCGACGCCCATTCCTGATGATCTCCGTCCTTCCCCTGATCGGACTCTCACCGTAGCGGAGTCAACGTCCATGATGTCTGCAATCACCGCAGAAGAGGTGGTAGATGCGATCAACAAAGGGGCCAAGAACAAATCACCCAGACCAGATGGTCTCCCAGTGGAGTTTTACCGGGCGTTCACCACGTTAATGCTTCCTCGCTGGACGGAAATGATTCAGGAACTCTTTACTCCGTCCTTCCCAATTCCACCTGAATTCGTCACTGGCATTCTTCTACCTGTGCCTAAACCGAAGGGAGGGTCTCATGTCTCTGCATATCGCCCCCTTACACTACTGAATGCAGACTATAAAATCTATGCACGGCTCTTAGCAGCGCGCTTACGCACCGTCTTACCTACGGTCCTTTCACCTGAGCAGACTGCACGTGGTTGTGGGGCCACCTTACAAACAGCCCTAGGAGAATGCCGTGACCTGATTGCACTGGCGTCGGTTTGTCGCCTTCGTGCAGCACTGGTATCCGTCGATTTCACGAGTGCCTTTGATCGCGTTCGACACCCATTCCTCCTCATGGTGGCGACACGTATGGGGTTCCCATTGCTTTTTGTCGATGCCATTCGTCGGTTACTACTTCCCGCGGTCTCGATGGTACAAGTCAATGGGAGGCTTGTAGGACCGATTCCTATACGCCGCTCTGTGCGTCAAGGATGCCCTATGTCTACTTTATTATATGCCATTGCACTTGAGCCCCTCATCACTGGACTTACCTCTAGACTGCAGGGCCTCACTTTGCGTGACTACACCTTTCACTGTAGGGCTTATGCGGACGATCTCCTCTTTCTCACCCGCTCCTCCACGGAACTCAATGACGCCATCCAATGGATCCACCAGTATGGACGTCTTTCTGGTAGCATTCTTAACGTCCGTAAATCGGCTATGATGCACATTGTGCGCGGCCTCCCGGCTATGGTGCCGACCCCACTCCCAGTCAGTGCCACCCTTCGTTACTTGGGTATCGAATTTACGAGCTTCACACACCGCACAGTGGCCCTGGCTTACCGGCGGCTTTTGCAGTCGATTCGGCACCATGTCCGCGGTCAAGTGCACCGTAACTTAAACCAACTCCAACGTGTGTCCTATGTCAACATGTATGTCGCCCCTAAACTGGTACACGTCGCCCAGATCCTCCCAATGCCGTTACTCCTTGGCCGCCGCATCCAATCAGCCTTTGGATATTTCGTGTCAGCAGGGGCAATTTTCAAAGTCCGCTACAACACTCTAACACTGCCTCCTGCAAAAGGTGGCCTCGGACACGTCAACGTGCGGGCACGATCTTCTGCACTCTTTGTCCACACTCTGTTGCGGCACTGGCAGGGGCCGGTCCCGTCCTTAACACGCAGTCTCTTAGATATCCTCCGACCAGCTTCTCTCGATCCACCGATCAATGTGGCACCTATTTCTCCATTATTGTACCACGTCGCCAATTGTTTCATAGAACTCAGCTACGTTCGGGCCGATCTTCCAGTCACCCGTCCTCGCCGTACAAAAGATTATTATCGTTTGTTTATGCTGTCCAACCCTTGCGACCCCATGGTGCTACAGCATCCTGACATTAACTGGCGCACGGTTTGGGGGTGTGTGCATGCACCCTTTTTACCGTCGTCTGTGTCTGCACTCTGGTATGTTTTAGTCTATGGAAAATTCCCGACTAATAGTCGACTTTATCGTATAGGACTGGCCACCTCCCCACTCTGCCCTGACTGTCAGCTCGAAGACACCGACGAGCACCGTCTTACGTGCCCCCTGAAACAAAACGTATGGCTCCTCATCCAACGAATCGTGGGCTTTTACCTCCGTGCCCCGCCAACGACGGTAACCCCGGATTTCCTGTTGTTGCCCCAGACATTTCACTACCCTCTTGCTAAGCACCATACCCTAATCTGGTTTCGAGGACAGGCTTTAGAATACCTCTTTCAGAGTGGTCCGCATACAGTCCTTGACTTCTGGTACAAAGTTGTGACCGCGCATAGCACCCTCAGCCGAAAACCATCTTACCGACAAACTTTTGCCGGTTTTCTCCGCAGCGTCTTCCTTGACCCCCCTCAAAGTTGGGGTGTACCATGCCTACCTGTCACATGATGCAACACCCTTATCCACGTTCTCATGCATCGACCAAAAACAAAAAACAAACTTAAAAAAATGGAAGAAGACAGAATATGTTATATTTTGTTGTATTTAATGTTTTTCATTTTAATATTTTTTTGTTTAACTAACAGTCATTTGTATATGTTTCAATGGTACCTTGAAGAACTCTTGCACAGTGAATATATATGTACTTTTAGTTTGTTCACTAAAAATTATTACGAAAAAAAAAGGAAAACAGGATATGTTCTATTTTGTTGTATTTAATGTTATTCTAATAATTTGTTTACCTAACACTCATTTGTATATGTTTAACTGGTACCTTGCAGAACTTTTGCTTTATATATATATATATATATATATATATATATATATATATATATATATATATATATTCTCCGTTTATTCAATAAAGATTAAAAAAAAAAGTGGTCAGCGCGACAGACTGTCAATCCAAAGGGCCCGGGTTCGATTCCCGGCTGGGTCGGAGATTTACTGCGCTCAGGGACTGGGTGTTGTCCTAATCATCATCATTTCATCCCCATCGACGCGCAAGTCGCCGAAGTGGCGTCAAATCGAAAGACTTGCACCAGGCGAACGGTCTACCCGCCGGGAGGCCCTCGTCACACGACATTTCATTCCATTTCCTTCACAAAGTTTTGCACCAGGCGTGACTGTTGTACCTCCCGTAGGCTTTATTGTATTGGTGACTGTGATGAATGTTTGTAGAGCGTGACGTCGTGTTTGCGTTGTTTATAACGAACGACAGAGAAACAAGGATGTGAAACCCGCTGCTGGCACGCACATTATTCGTCGCGGAAGACACATTACGGAGGACACCAAGTTGTGAGTTCCCATCTGGCGAACGGGAGACTATCTACGGCGTCACCGGACACCATTCCAAGAGATTCCGCGAAGAATCTTCGGATTTACCACGCGAAATTGGAGCACATTAGGGAATTGTGGGCAGCTCCTCCGGTACGCATATTGGCTAATCGCTGCTGATGGAAACTGCTGCGACGGCCGGAGCTGGCTGGTTATCTCTGAATCGAGGATCACTGCACTGGGATGTGTTAAACCGGTATTACACGTCACACCTGACGTGTGCAGGTCAGATGTAGACGGCCCGCCACACAGCGGCAGAACGGATAAACCTGTGATTTATCCTCCGGAAAGAAATAGGAATAGTCATATTCTGCCGTGGATACGCGCATGCGCAGTAGATGGGGTACATGCGCGCATGTGCAGAACGCAGCATTTCGGACACCCTTTCTGCTAGTCATTGTTAACACGTGTGGTCACTGAGCGAGATGGCGCAGTGGTTAACACATTGGACTCGCGTTCGGGAGGACGAAGACTCAAACCCGCGTCCGACCATCCTGATTTAGGTTTCTCGTGATTTCCCTAAATCGCTTGAGGCAAATTCCGGGATGGTTCCTTTGACAGGGCACGGCTGACTTCCCTCCCCATCCTTCTCTAATCTGATTCGACCTACAGTCTGGAACCGCGCGACCGCTACGATCGCAGGTTCGAATCCTGCCTTGGGCATGGATGTGTGTGATGTCCTTAGATTAGTTAGGTTTAAACAGTTCTAAGTTCTAGGGGACTGGTGACCTCAGAAGTTAAGTCCCATAGTGCTCAGAGCCATTTGAACCATTCAGGCCAAATTAACCAACCAACCAACCACGTGTGGTCAGCAGACAAGAAACATATGAGCTCTTGCAGTTTCATTTGGCTTTTGCGAGAGATATTTTACACATTTTCAGCGACTACCTTTTTATATTGAGAAAAGCTGTATATCTAATGCTAGCTCCTTATTGCAGAAATGAAATGAATCAAAGAAAGTATAAGCGTACTTATGGAGGCTTATAACAAGAAAATGTGTGTATATGATCTTCTAAATATACTAGTCCATAATGATTTCATTCTGAAAGTATTTGTATGGAGTGTAGCCATGTACGGAAGTGAAACATGGACGATAAATAGTTTGGACAAGAAGGGAATAGAAGCTTTCGAAATGTGGTGCTACAGAAGAATGCTGAAGGTTAGATGGGTAGATCACATAACTAATGAGGAGGTATTGAATAGAATTGGGGAGAAGAGGAGTTTGTGGCACAACTTGGCTAGAAGAAGGGATCGGTTGGTAGGACATGTTCTGAGGCAGCAAGGGATCACCAATTTAGTATTGGAGGGCAGAGTGGAGGGTAAAAATCGTAGAGGAAGACCAAGAGATGAATACACTAAGCAGATTCAGAAGGCTGTAGGCTGGAGTACGTACTGGGAGATGAAGAAGGTTGCACAGGATAGAGTAGCATGGAGAGCTGCATCAAACCAGTCTCAGGACTGAAGACCACAACAACAACAATGATTTCATATGTTTTACGTAAACGTGCATATAATTTTACTTTCGATATGTGTACGTATCATCTATATTCGTGAAAGTACCGCGTATGTTCGATTTCACTGCGTGTTTTGTGTTATTTCAACATGCCAGGGAGGATAGTGTTGAGAAATAGACTTTGCGGTCCCACTGTTGTGAGATAGCTTCGATCATTATGGCGTCACTTGCTCGAATCCCGTCATGGACGATCGACGGAGCACATCCATTCCGACGAAATTCCGAAGTTCCTCTGGATCTTCGGACCTCAACTCCTTCATTAATAGGTAGTGTATGTCCCTGTGTTCACCCCTTCTCTCTAGTCAGGATCGTACGTCTAGTCGTAGCATTGCGTTATCGTTCTGCCCTTCTAACGACTAAGACGGACATTGTCACGGCAAACGCTGCATCCATAATTCTGTGTAATCATAATGTAAATTGATTGTAACTGCACAAGATAACTATAACTGCTTGATACGTCGAGGGTAGACCTCTCATAAATTTCAGCTCGAGTAAACAGCAGCTTTACCAAAATATCACCTTTAAAAAAAAATGGTTCAAATGGCTTTGAGCACTATGGGACTTAACTTCCGAGGTCATCAGTCCCCTAGAACTTAGAACTACTTAAACCTAACTAACCTAAGGACATCACACACATCCATGCCCGAGGCGGGATTCGAACCTGCGACCGTAGCGGTCCCGCGGGTCCAGACTGAGGCGCCTAGAACCGCTTGGCCACCACGGCCGGCTATCAACTTTCACACTCAACGACGTAACCAAGCGTGGGTTCCCAATATGTACCCTTGCGGCTCTGATGCAGACGTACGTTAGGTGTATCGTGAATTAGGTCTAACGAGAAATTTGCAGTTCCAGATTTCTACGCTTAGGGTGCTGCTGCTGACGATAGGCGTGTCGCGCAATGCAATACCGGCTCATTCAGATTTTATTCTACAACTGGAGATGATGATAAAGTTATATACAGGGTGTAAACAGTGTGCGTTTACAACCTAGCACAGTTGTGTAGGGGAAGTCGAGACGAGCAATTTGGTATAAGATACTTGCGATCTTTCAAGCCTGCGAACAAACTCCAGTCGGTCTGCAGAAGGCACATACGCCACGGCGCATGCGCACCGCACGGGATTTTTCAATATCCTCTCGCTTTCTTAGGCCACCGGCGTAGTCCGCTATTTCACGGATACGGATGTCACTGGACAATTTCAAGAGAGTAACTATGGAGGGGAATGGCTCTACGGTAGGCTACTGCGTGATAGGTGACTGGAAGTCAATTCTAGTATTTGATTCGTAGGAAATAGCGTATCGGCAGGCTACTGCCTGTGCCGCTAAAGTAAGTGATTGGTAGGCAATAACAAATCGGCAGCGTGTCCAGGGGTAGCGTTTTCCTGCACTCAAGCGTTAACTTCGCAAGGCAGTTCTCTCTTGAACGATGTTTACGCTGTTAAACTAGGGTCAAGTGGCGCTGCTGGATGGCGAACACACGCGGTCCGCTGGAATGGTGGCATCATTGGCAGCTAGGTAACGTGTAGCCACCCTTCTTGTTCACGCTGTTAGGCCGTTTGCTTCCTCGTATTTCGATATTTATTGCTTTGTTCATTTTGATATATGCAGTGTAGGTATGTTTAACCCTAGATTACTAAACTCACGTAAAATTTAAGATTTGCTGTTGGTACCAACTCCCGTTTCCAGCCAATGTGGTATTGTCAGTATAGGGTGTGAAACAAGACATATTGTACTTACGTTTACGTAACATACCATTGGAGACCTTATAATTGTAATTAACTACCGTTTTTACGGACTGTAAGAGGCTACTGACTATAAGACACGCCTTGAGTTTTAAGCAGTTTTTTTAAATAACGTATTTCCCATTTTTATTATTAGACTGCAAAGCCAAACTAAAAGAATCTTTAGTTTATAAAATCGAACTGATCTCTAAAATCCCTGAAAACCGTCAACTGAAATTCTTCTTCTTCTTCTTCTTCTTCTTCTGCCTCGTCATCATCGTTACCTTCTTCATGTGTAAAATGCTGTCCACTGCCATCGAGTCCGCCCCGAAAGCTGAGTGGTCCCAGCACAGTTGCGCAGCGTGTTCGGTCAGAGGACTGCTCGCCCTCTGTATTAAAAAACCGAGTAAAGGAATCAAGGATCAACTTGAACGGTTGTCTTGTGACGTCCCCCCAGACCAAACGCAACGACCAATACCGAACAAAATGGAAGAAAAAGAAAAGTGGTCAGCGCGACGAATTGTTATGCCTCTGGGCCCGGGTTCGATTCCCGGCTGGGTCGGAGATTTTTATCCGCTCAGGAACTAGGTGTTGTGTTGTCCTAATCATCGTACCCTCATCCCCGTCGACACCCAAGTCGCCGAAGTGGCGTCTGCCAACTGGCCGTAGCCACACGACATTTCATTTCACTGTCATCGAGAGCGTTGCTTATGCCGCACTTCTTGAAAATTTAACAGTGATGTCTTCTGTCACGCTGGACACGAATGTTTTATCCACTAACACACTTGTTTGATCGTAAGTCATTTCGGCGTGAATTCATGTTGGATTTCATCCATTTTTCCCATTTCTCTTTCACATACACTTTAAATGGTTTATTTATCGCGGCGTCAAAAGGTTGCAACTGTGAAATAAATCTTCCCGGAATAACAGCAAGCTCCGTATTTCCTTGTCTCAATTTCTCTTTCACGGAATTTTTCAAATGACTACTAAACTGATATAGCACAAGAAGAGAACTCTTCCTCAATAAAGCCGCTTTCCTTCTCCCACCCTCTGCTAATCCATAATTTCATGCCACCGTCGTCTATCCAATCTTTGTCATGAACGTAAACACCACCTGGCGGTATTTCAGAAGGTTTTGGTATTGTTTTGCGCTTGAAAATGATCATTGGATTAAGTTTATTGCCGTCATCACAACAGGAGAGGACAACAGTGTAGTGCATTTTTTTCATGTAGTTAGTATTAGCATCTTCCATGGCAACAGTTCTGTTAGTCGGGACATCAAATGGAAGAGATGTTTCATCCATCTTCGCTATTTGGCTTATTTCCACACTGGTGTTCTTTCGATGTTGAATAATAAGGCGATGGAACGATAGCATTTTCTCTTCATACTCTTGTGGAATTTTCTGAGATATTTTGTTTTGGTTCGCATGCTAAGCCAATGACTCTTCATAAACCTGTAGCACAAACCGTGTCCATCCTTGAAGTCTGCCAAGTACAACTGTAGCGCTAGCTTACAAGCGTGTATTTGAATCTTTTTGTATAACTTCCTGTGTTACTTTGATCGTGTCCTTGAATCCATTTCAATACATCGTCTAGTTTTGGCCATTTTCCATTCAGCTTTCTGTTTGCACATTTAGTCTTCCTCATTTTTTTCAGTTCTTCTTCACTAGCCTACAAATTGCGAATGGTTTTTTCTGCTGGTGGAGGGTTGAAATGCCGCTCAGCTGGTCTGTTTCCACGTTTTTCTGCATATGCTATTACTTTCAATTTATAGCCCTCATCGTATGAATACATTTTTTTCATTACGGAACTAGCTACTAACAAAAATATTGTAATATTACCGATAAAACATCACTTTCAGTTCAAGTTCACTGGCACCGTAGACTGCGATGACGCATCATACGCTGTACAGTGATGTGCGTTTGTGATGGTGGGGCGGTAGGGCTACCGAGTTGGTAAGCTAGTGAATCCCCGCAACTCATTCTCGTATAGAGATGGGCAAACTGAAACACGTAACTGTTTCGAAACAAATGAAACAGTGCAATGTAATATTTCGATAAGCTGTTTCGAAACAGTGAAACAGTTTGTTTTTTTGTAATCTAATAAACCTACACATTTCATCATCTTGAATGTATACTGTATAAGTATGTACATATAAACACAAATGAGGTGCGAGAGCGCTAATCATATCGCAGAAAGTATGAAACTATCACTTAGGCGTCTTGACAGTTTCGTATTTCCTGCAGCAAATGCGCTGCTTTCGTGTCGTGTGACTTTCATATTTTTCAATTGGCTGAGGACAGCCATAGCTGAAGGCAGAAGAACCACCACCAACGGAACTGGAGGTGGGAGCAAACTGCAGGAACAACGGATATGCTATTGGGATTCCCACATTCCGTTAGTATGGATAATGTACCCATCCTGCTAATTTCCATTCACACAAAGGGAATCATTGTGGATAATAGGCACAGTGACTAAAGACTACGGTCGCAGGTTCGAATCCTGCCTCGGGCATGGATGTGTGTGATGTCCTTAGGTTAGTTAGGTTTAAGTAGTTCTAAGTTCTAGGGGACTGATGACCACAGCAGTTGAGTCCCATAGTGCTCAGAGCCATTTTGACTAAAGACTCACAAATAACGCCAAATAATTCGAATAAATAACAAAATATAACAGAAAAATATTTTGTCTCTCAAGGTGTTTCGAACCGTTACTATAAATTCACCATGCTTCCCAGCCATTCCCGTTCACCATTATACTATCAGTGATATGTCAAACAGATTGCTTGCAATTATACCTACATCTAATTTATGTATATATCTAATAACTATCACTCTACGCCTTTTTTTATTCAAAATGTTTTAGGCTTACTCGCGTTTCTTAATATGATTACTGTACATGAACAGAGAAGCGTATGTTACACAAAAAGTGTAATTTAACTGAATGATTTTCACATATTTATTATTTTGAATGTGAATAGTATGCGTTGTTTTATGGTTTGGTTAGTGTTTATAAAGCAGATGTTACGCCATTTCGTAATAGGACAGTCAGCTAGAAACGAACCTTTATTTTCGGATATCTTAAGCTTCATGCTATTGCTTGTTAAAAACATTTCGACACTCTTGAAAGTGTTTCATGAAGTGAAGTGTTATGTTGTGTTTCAGTACCTGTGCCGAGCCCGAATCTCGAACGAAACACAGAGCGGAATGAAACATCACTGTTTCGATACACTTAGTCCGTTCCAAGCACAGGTGGACTGAAACAGCCTTATTTTGAAACAACGATACAGTTTCTGTGTCTGGCTCGAGATCGAATCTGGTCCGGTTTTCCGAGACAGGGGCGGAATGAAACACCACTGTTTCGAAACAGTGAACCACAGCCGTTCCGAAACACTGAAACAGTTCCACGTATCGATACACTGTATCGAAACATAGAAACAGTGGCCAAGTCTATGCTCGTCGCATCGGTGCACTGCTGCTACCTGTTCAATCCACTGTTGCCTGACAGAGACAGGTTTCCCACGGAATAATACAGGCGGCAATTTTAAATCAAACACTGGGCATTTTTATATTAATTTGGAGTATAAGACGCACCTGAATTTATACGTGCTTGAACTTCAGCTATATTCTCAAAAAGAAAAAAATCGTGGCATGTGCTTTGAATATTTGTTACGAAAGTTACATAGCCAATGACGGTACGTTGACTTTAGATTTTGCAGTAGAAATATATCGTATGATAGGTATGTTCTTCTTTTGAATATGATGTAAAAAAACAGTACCATAAAATGGGGTTACTTGAAACAGCAGGGAAACAGGGAACGATTTACAGTTACCTTGTTTTCAGTGTTGGTACCGTAGTGTGCGTAATATTATTATTGATTTTGTGTGTGATTCTGAATAACCATACAATGAGTAATAGTTTTATCAAGAAACTGGAGTAAATGAATGAAGTTACTATCCTCTAGATACCGTTATTTATGTGTATTATTTCCTTTACGCTTATCAGTCACAAATAATGAGGTGAAAAGACTTCCAACAAGTATCAGTAGAATCTTAAAGAAATAGTAAATCTCTTGTCTTATGTTAGTGTCAGCAGGCAGTGGATGTGAAATGCATAAATTATTGTTTAGTGTAAGGAAAACGTCCATACAGCGTTTTAAATGCCTTGCCATCCTGGTTCTGTTCGGTAGATGTCGGAAAAAGTCTCTGAATTCATGCCGTTGCCGTTCACAGGTTTCTGTTGAAACGGTAGCGCGAGAGACGAAGCAAAACATCACACTCTCATAATTTTATAATTCTCGACATTAAAACGATCTATTTTGAAACTAACCACATGATACACAGCGTATGTAATATCCAGTGTTTTTGAATGCACAAAACAGTTAAATGTCTACCTGGTTAGTTGTGAAGTATGAAATACAATGAATTCCGCCTCCGCAGAGGAGGACGCGCTGAATGTCAGTATCCATGTGCCGCAATTGACACTATAGTGTCAGTATCCACTGCCAGTAAGTATTCATTTCAGTTACTATATTTTAAGTTACAGAGGAAAGTGCCTTGCCTGAAACGCAATGTATGTGTTTTTCCTGTAATAAAACCCACTTCACAGCAACCACACGGAAACGGGAGCCGGTGACTCTAAAGCGGTCGGCCTGTTTCAGAGTTAACAATATTACTCCGCAGTTACATTGTCGATCACGGCGCAAAGAGAAATCAGTTTAGTTATGGCCTGTACAGTGACACGACTGTGAGGGCTGGACTTGCTGTAACTTGGTTTCACGTTTCTCATCCATCAGACGGAGTTTGATGCAAGGGAACCTACAGAAGCTTTGTCCTTCGACTAATTTCTTTGCAGTCGTCGAGAACACTAGGTGAACTTTACTCATCGTTATTATTATTATCATCTCTGAAACTTTGCAGTGTGCACATCGGTACAGTTATCTGAATTTGAAATAATTCGTTTTTAGATAGTGCAATATGACATTGTCTAGGTCTAAGATTTCTAACAGGAAGAAAGACAAATGTAGGATCTCTACTGAGCAGTAGACAGAGAGAAACATTTTTGTGTCACATAAAAATAACCAACTAGGTTTAATTTATGAAGGAAGAATGTTTTAAAGGAATACAACGTGAAGCGACATTACGAACGACCACTGTTTCATAACAATTAGCAGCGAAGACTCGTGCATGTTTTAAATTTCATGAAATCACTCATACAGCGAGATCACACCTAAAGGAGTCGTGGATTTTGTACATGCGATTCATAAGTATCTAATCAATTTTCTTTTGTCATCTAGAATGGTGTTGGCTTAAAGCGATATTCTTTTGTCATCTAGAATGGTGTTGGCTTAAGCGATAGCGACCGCTATTTTTGGGTTTTAAACTTCACTTTATCGTATTGCGGAAATTACATCAGTGGCATTGCGAAATGCCTTCCTAGTGAAAGCTGCGAAAAACTTTTGAGTTCGGAGCCGTGAAATTCAACTAATAAACGATCTGTCGAACTTTAAAATATTTTCAACGAGAAGTTTACTTTCTGGTACAATTCTATTGATCGTTGCTTGTCTATGGGAAAACTAAAATATTAATCGCTCATAGCCATTCTCCACTTCATGGGTAGTAGTCCCACAGTTTCTACTGTAAATATTTCAGAATAAACATTATTCGAACTGACTTGCTACACCCTCCCACGTTTAGCTCCTAAATGTGACATGTCCATGCAGTGTCGTGAATTATCCCGACGGTTTTAACTCATATTTAGACTCGTTGCACCAACAATTATTCGCTATTGTTCTTGCCAATTAATATATATGTCGAAACAGAGCAAATCAGTGTGATATTGAAGTATCACTTTTTGCACAAAATGTAAGCAAACTGCATTACACGAAGGTCACGTAACATACCCAGTTTGGTGCTCACGACATGGGCAGTAAACTGCTAACTACATGGATACTTGTATTCTGTACGTGCATCGCTAATTATTTAAAGAACAGTTATCATAGCGACAGGCAGTCACTGGATAGATTGCGCACAACTTTATTTCTACCACGTTAAGATGTAAAAACAACACCGCAGCCACGCAACCAAGGGAAAGATAGCAAGTTTCTGTCATTACGCATTATACGAAATGGAATAGACACTGAACAGTCATTTTCATTTATGTAATTAAGATTCTATTTTAACATTTCAACAACATCTATTAGTATTACATATCTAGTAGCAGAATCACCCTAATTTCTTCGAAAGTCTCCATATTAATCCGAAGATAATCGTATCTAAATTGGCCAGATGAAAGTGTAATAAACAATTTGAAACATCCTACCGACAGCTTTTTTTCCTTTGTACAAGCGATAGAATTACCGCTTTCCAGTGAATTCTTGTGTTATACTGTGAGTCATGTAGTTTACAGTTTCCACAAAAGTAGAAGAAAAATTATCAGATTGATAGGACACATTTACCGAGTCTAGTTCACAGTTTCCACAAAAGTAGAAGAAAAATTATCAGATTGACAGGACATATTTACCTTCTACAATACACCTGAAATGTTTTATTGTGCTTTTATAAGCAATGACTTCCGTTTGCATCCACAATGAGCGAGTCTAACGCAAAATGTCAATATTCTATGACTTTAGATTAACCCATTACAGATACCGAAACAAGGCCAAGATACATAGCATAATACATTGGAAAACGTTCGTTATAGAGAAAATTCTTGTAGAGAGATAGATATTAACTTTGTCAGCTCAAAATCTTCATAGAGTTTCAGATCTGAGGACCAACGTATTTTACATAATGACACTTATCATTAAGTTTGTATTATTTAAACACAAGTAAACAGAACACCATTCAAATTTTTCGGTAATGATATCACTACTTAACTAGGAAAACCTACGTTTCTAGCACTTATAGACTTAGAAAAGGCTTTTGACGTTGTTGACTGGAATACTCTCTCTCAAATTCTGAAGGTGGCAGGGGTGAAATACAGGGAGCGAATGGCCATTTACAATTTGAATAGAAACCAGATGGCAGTTATAAGAGTCTTGGGGCATGAAAGGGAAGCAATGGTTGGGGAGGAAGTGAGACAGGGTTGTAGCCTATCCCCGATGTTATTCAATATGTATATTGAGCAAGCAGTAAAGGAAACAAAAGAAAAATTCGGAGTAGGAATTAAAATCCACGGAGAAGAAATTAAAACTTTGAGGTTTGCCGATGACATTTTAATTCTGTCAGAGACAGCAAAGGACTTGGAAGAGCAGTTGAACGGAATGGACAGTGTCTTGAAAGGAGGATATAAGATGAACATCAGCAAAAGCAAAACGAGGATAATGGAAAGTAGTCGAATTAAATCAGGTGATGCTGAGGGAATTAGGTTAGGAAATGAGACACTTAACGTGGTAAATGAGTTTTGCTATTTGGGGAGCAAAATAACTGATGATGGTCGAAGTAGACAGGATATAAAATGTTGACTGGCTCGGGCAAGGAAAGCGTTTCTGAAGAAGAGAAATTTGTTAACATTGACTGTAGATTTAAGTGTCAGGAAGTCGTTTCTGAAAGTATTTGTATGGAGCGTAGCCAAGTGTGGAAGTGAAACATGGACGATTAGTAGTTTAGACAAGAAGAGAATAGAGGCTTTCGAAATGTGGTGCTACTGAAGAATGCTGAAGATTAGATGGGTAGATCACATAACTAATGAGGAGGTACTGAATAGAACTGGGGAGACGAGATATTTATGGCACAGCTTGACTAGAAGAAGGGATCGGCTGGTAGGACATGTTGTGAAGCATCAAGGGATCACCAATTTAGTACTGGAGGGTAACGTAGAGGGTAAAAATCGTAGAAGCAGACCAAGAGATGAATACGCTAAGCAGATTCAGAAGTATGTAGGCTGCAGTAGGTACTGGGAGATGAAGAAGCTTGCACAGGATAGAGTAGCATGGAGAGCTGCATCAAACCAGTCTCAGGACTGAAGACCACAACAACAACTGCAGCCTGTAAATTCACTGACTTAATAAGGAATAATGTGTTTCCAATTTTTTTTGTGTTCCTGATACATCATTACACGAGGAACGAAATATTGCTTCCCATTTACACATCTACCGGTGCACATTGGAATAAATAAATCTTTATTGAAAATACTACCAGTCGGTAGATCGGGATGTAGGTTTCAGTGTACTTATTACTGACGTCATTGGCCGTCCAGAATGACATGTATCCTGTTCTGGTCAACGCTAGCATATCGGTGTACTTCCTGGAGTGCTAGTTACTACAGTCAGTTGAAGATGACGCTGTAAGTCAGTAACGTGGAACAATGTGATTCTTTCTTCTATGTATTGTTTATGCGGCGTGTGTATGTTACAGAACGGCTGAAAGTATAGTCCGATTAAAATTACTTGTTATAGTGTTGAGACATCGGCCACGGGTTGCCTCTCGGCAATAGGTGACACAAAATCTACGGGTCAGTTCACAAATGCTATTAATGTAAGACGCGAAGGAATGTTGGACGAGGGCTCCGCGAGGTGTAGCGGAAAATGCTAGATGCTCTGTAGAAAACTGATTTTAAGTGACAAGTGACGAAATTGCGGCAGAGGACGTAAGCCATGAACTGAAACTCATGCTCCAAGTTAACCACAACCTCGTGATGTGCAATGTATCAGTGAAAACGGTCAGCAATTAGCGGCAGAAGTAAATCATGATCGCTTTTTTGTGGCGATTAAAGCTAACCTTTACGAGTAAATTCAAGACAGAAAAAATTCATTTTCAGTGCTAAAAGCAAACTGTAATTTCTTGCCATAATTGGTTACCTGAAACTATCCTCACACTGACGACACAGTTACGATTGTAGGCAACACAGGCAGAATCCAAACGAAAAGGAATGGCAAGAAGAGATGTAAGAGGAAATAAAGTCAATACGATAACGAAAAATGACGCGACAAAGAATTAGAAATAAAAAAATGCATTTAAGCCAATTAAATGAATAAAAATAATAATCAGACTCTTTTGATTAGATTTAGAAACTAAAAAAAAATGCTACGTTTGGCAAAATTCGAACTTACACGTCAGGCTAATAAGTTAGCCATTGCGGTATACCACAACAGTGCATAAAGTAGTTATCTCTATAACTAAGGTGGTCGAGTCGCGACGATGAGCTGCAGCCTTCAGAAATTCGGCTTCACGCCGTGCCAAGCTTATTTAATGAAAGCCGATCTATGCGATTATGGTATCTGTATAAGTGACTGTGAATCGCTTGCTGTGCGTTAGTATCCAGTACTGTTTCGTTAGTGCATCGTATGAAACAAGTGTGTTTCATTAGCATCGTTGTGTGTTTGGTGTGGTTATCACGTGTGATGGAATAGGAGATAAAAGTGCCCGACCCATGATTGGGGATCCAAACACATCAAGAAAGAAAGCCGGACAAGGAACTGGAAGTGATCAATCGTTGTGGCAATGGTGAACGGTTCGGGCATGACGTTTAGGATTCTGATTAGAGGAAACCAGCTCCAACGGGCGAAGTGTCAACAGTGATTTTACTCAGACTATACAGAAAACTGGCAAGGCTATTACTGTGCCCCTAAATAAACCTAGTGCTGCTCGTTGACGGGTAGCCTATTAACTATTCAGAACTAAAGTGCACAACTGATTCTGCTGTCGTACCCATATTGTGAGCGCTGGCCGAGGCGAACTGCCGAAATCGCCTCCATCTTTGATCGGCTGTCAATCGCCTTGTTGTCCCGGCGGAGGTTCGAATGCTCCCTCGGGCATGTGTGTGTGTGCGTTTGTCCTTAAGATAATTTAGTTTAAGTAGTGTGTAAGCTTAGTCAATCAAGTCCCATAAGATTTCACACACATTTGAACATTTTTTGAATCGCCTTGTTATTTTGACCGAGCTATATGTATATAGACACAGAAAGCCCTACTTTTTTTTCTTTTCACAACGCGCAAGCAGACTGCTCTTGGCTCCAACAATAACAAGACAGTCCGCAGCTCGTGGTCGTGAGGTAGCGTTCTCGCTTCCCGCGCCCGGTTTCCTGGGTTCGATTCCCGGCGGGGTCAGGGATTTTCTCTGCCTCGTGATGACTGGGTGTTGTGTGCTGTCCTTCGATTAGTTAGGTTTAAGTAGTTCTAAGTTCTAGGGGACTGATGACCATAGATGTTAAGTCCCATAGTGCTCAGAGCCATTTGAACCAATAACAAGAAAGGTCAGTTTGTACAGTGAGCAAGAAAGGACGCACGGTTTGCAGACAAGCGAGGGTAAACCAAAGCTATCAAACTCCGCGCCAAGAGGGTGACTAAAGGTATTTACGGTGCATTAACTTAAAAACAAACATGATTCCGTGCCCTTGTTTCATACCTAAATCGCCGAACTCCCTCTGACCTTTCATCTTTAAGGCAAATACGTTGGCGGCGGTGCTTCTCATTTGCCCAGAGAACTCGAGGAAAAAAAACTAATGAGTACTTAAATCTCAGAGGGGAATGAAGATCTCTTGCCCTGAAACGAGTGTAAGGAAAATCCCCATTCCTCAAGCAAAGGGGGAGGGGTGGGAGCAATGTTTAGCCGAGCAGAGCGCGGCAGCGTCCGCTCTCATTAGGGGGAGGGAGGGCCCGGCACGCCGCTCAATTTCTGGGCGGGGGCGGGGGTGGGGGCGGGGGCGGAAGTCCCCTTCGCTTCTTCCCGACGGCCACCCAAAAGATCGCGCGGAATGCCATCCAATTACGGGGAGGGGTGCGGGTCCCGAACTGTGTCCGCGGTGTCTGCGCTGCAACCAACCTCTGTCCCTCAGCCGCATGTGAGCAAAGAAATGCCTCCGTCTGCGGGCACGAAGGCGTCTTATAAACATGCGTGAGACGCCTGTGTTTTATCCTTCACCAGTGCGAGGTAGAATGAAACGGTCGAAATCCTGTAGAAGACTGTTATGCTTCCCTAAACCCCGAACCATATCGCACACAACTCAAAAATGCAATACTTGAGAGATCACGACTTAAAATAATCCATAAATATTACAACAAAGTGTGTGTGTGTCTTCCACATCCCCTCCTAAACCACTCAACACATTTCAACCAAATTTGGTACATATCCCTTACTGGCAGGCAATAGTCACTGTGGGGACTGTTCAGAAATGTTCAAATGTGTGTGAAATCTTATGGGATTTAACTGCTAAGTTCATCAGTCCCTAAGCTTACACACTACTTAACCTAAATTATCCTAAAGGACAAACACACACACCCATGCCCGAGGGAGGACTCGAACCTCCGCCGGGACCAGCCGCCCAGTCCATGACTGCAGCGCCCTCGCCCGGCTAATCCCGCGCGGCTGTGGGGACTGCAACACGTAATAAACAACCCATGCATGAAAAACCACCGCATCATGCATGACGTTTAAATTTGTTATTTCTGTGTTACCTACACTATCCACAATAAATTTTGGAGACAGTTTCTACATGTGCCGCCAAATGCACCCACAAAATTATACCATGGTACCAAATGTAGGCCGGTCCGTGTGGCCGAGCGGTTTTATAAAACTTATATTGAAATAGCGTTACCTTCCTTTAAATTTCAAGCAAGCACTGTTGGCAGTAAATTCCATTATATTTTTCCTGCATGTTCAGGCAGTTCAAGCGTATTTTCCAGTACCAAACTAAAAATTACCGGTTTTTGATTTGTTACTTTTCTTGCCGGGCTGCCAAATGTTTGTCCCTTAGACTAGAGGTTTTCAAAGTGTGCGTCGCCGTTCCCAGCGAAGTTACGGCCTTGCCGTAGCCGCGTCGCGGTGGTTTCACAAAAGTAATTTGACTTTTTGACTTCTGAGTAAAGGAACGGCGTGTACAATAATATGATATCTAGCGAGCAGGCGTGAAGGGGGGTGTTAATATGGCAGCGTGGCAGCTGGCAGTCGTGACTCATTTGTTTTTACCCAGCAACAGTTTGAAGATTAGTTTTGTCGAGTGCATATCATTTTCATTCCTGTTTGTTTTCTGTGGTTTATTTTTCTGTCAGCATGGACACATTTTTAAACGCAAGTAAAGACTGATGTTTCAAATGTATTGTGCAGTTCTAGTGACATGAATAGAGGAAAATGTTGTTCTCCCCAAAGTATACAATATTCCCACTTGTTTACATCCGAGTGGAGATTCCTAATCAAATGAATTGAAGAATTTGTCTTAAACATGGGTGAATGCTCAGCTGTCGACTGCACTACAATAGTTTTCGCACGTTTAGATTTCCTAGTGACCCTGAATGAAGAGAAAGACGGGCCATAGACTGCCGAAGAGACAAGTGGGAACCACCCGATGCTCGGCTGTATACTGTAAATATACGTTAATAAAAATAGTTATTAACACGAAACCAGTTGAAACTTCCTGGAAGATTAAAACTGTGTGCCGGACCGAGACTCGAACTCAGGGCCTTCGCCTTTCGCGGGCAAGTGCTCTACCATCTGAGCTACCCAAGCACGACTCACGCCCCGTCCTCACAGCTTTCCTTCTGCCAGTGTCTCGTCTCAAACCTTCCAAACTTTACAGAAGCTCTCCTGCGAACCTTGAAGAACTAGCACTCCTGGAAGAAAGGATATTGCGGAGACATGGCCTAGCCACAGCCTGGGAGATGTTTCCAGAATGAGATTTTCACTCTGCAGCGGATTGTGCGCTGATATGAAACCTCCTGGCAGTTTAAAACTGTGTGCCGGACCGAGACTCGAACTCGGGACCTTTCACGAAACCAGTTGTATGGAATTGCGTTTCTTCCAAGTTGAAAACTGTACTGAAGCAGTTGGGCTCAAATTTTTTCGATTCGTTAACGTACATACACAAGTGAATAATACTTAACCCCGTATCTTATATAGGCATGGTAGAACGAATGGTAATTCAGATACTTTCATTGCGGATTCGTCATTGTGAAGGAACCTGCACAAGTTACGTAACCTTCAAAGAATAATGTTTTTCCACAACTCAACAAGCAACAAACCTATCATGAAGTACATAAAATGAATACTGGTTAAATGATAAATGAAACTATTAATAAAAATTCGTTTTATTTTAATATGAAACTACGCTTTCCCCCCACCTCTCCACAATAAAAATGCGGTATTTCTTATACGCTGGCCGTTGTGACCGAGCGGTTCTAGGCGCTTCAGTCCGGAACCGTTCTGCTGCTACAGTCGCAGGTTCGAATCTTGCCTCGGGGATGGATGTGTGTGTGATGTCCTAAGGTTAGTTAGGTTTAAGTAGTTCTAAGTATAGGGGACTGATGACCTCCAATGTTAAGTCCCATTGTGCTCAGAGCCATTTGAACCATTTCTTATACCTACTTCTCAATAAAAAAAATAAACACCTCTTTTACAGGTGGCTACATGCAGGCAAAACTGATAAACAGCTGCAGGTTGTTACTGCATATCTGAACACATTGGTATCGAGTTCATTATTCAATACCTTTAATATTTACAAAATTTCACCTATGTTCCGAGCCTACGTTTCTATAGCCGTATAATATTTGATTTCAATTTTTCTATTTTATGAAAAGGGCATTCTTAATTTCTCTATAAACATTAATTACTGTTTTGTTCACGTCATACGTGCAATATCATGTACTTTATAAGAACTACTGTAAAAAGTTGCTTGAACAGGTTTACCACCTACAAGGTATACATTGCTGAATCCTCAGAGATGGGAAGGACGATTCAGCCTGTTATATAGGAGCTCTACCGTAACGAAATGAACCTGATTGTTGTTCACAGCAACACGGCCTGGAAAAGCGAACTTGGGTCTGTGCGCTCCGCCACGCTCATGCAAACCTCGTTCCCTCCACGCTTCCCTATCGCTCTGACCCTATGCGCTGAGGTGCCTCTCTACACGACACGGACAGATAAAACAGTCACCCAGTCATTTGCAGTTTGCCTCTCTAACGGCGTCCAGGCGTAACACGATTTAATTAAATTATTGACCTAATTTAAAAATTTAAAATGGTGGCACAGTCTAGGCATTGGAGTTAGAAATTGTTTACATGTCATGAAGCAGTGTGACTCACTGTGCCCAAATTATCCATACTACAGTCATACGGTCTTTGAGAACGAGCTTAATTACCGACTTCAGACAGCCTTTACATATTAATTTCAAACCTTTACAGAACTTTTTCTCGCTGACAGACAAAACGACAAAAAGGAAAAAAGTTTATCGCTTATAACATTTTTGCTGTTCATGCAGCAAAAGTTCCCTATTCGCATCACCTTTCGGTAGACAGTATCCACATACACCGCTGAACGTACCAGCAAAATTATATCACTGTACGACACAGTTTGGGATATGTGGCAGCATGTCATCAATACGGAGATGTATGAAAAACTAGCCTTTCTTAAAACGTAACGCTAATTATCCATATTGTATTTTGTTATGAGAGCACTTACCGACTTACAACAAACTTTAAACCTAATTTCAAATCTTTCGTTTTGTTTCAACTTTCTGATTTGTTTACGGGTGAATAATCCGGGAGTAGTAACAACAGGATAATTAGTGGTCGGCCGCGGTGGCCGAGCGGTTCTAGGCGCTTCAGCCCGGAACCGTGCAACTGCTGCGGTCGCAGGTTCGAATCCTGCCTCGGGCATGGATGTGTGTGATGCCCTGAGGTTAGTTAGGTTTAAGTAGTTCTAAGTTCTAGGGGACTGATGACCTCAGATGTTAAGTCCCATAGTGCTCAGAGCCATTTGAACCATTTGATAACACTGGTCAACACTCATTTTCTTGCCAAGGATATTAGAGTGGCTTTAGGATGGGTTAGTGGTGCTGAGGACGAATATAGCAACCATTTATGCAGTTTGGCTATAGTTTTTGAGATAATGCATGATTTATTCAAAAAATTAGAAAAAATTGCTAATACTGAACTCGAGCGCTGCAAACTACAATGAAAAAAGAAAATAATCTTTATAAATAGCTTCTATGAAAACCTGATAGGCATTTGTCCACGTATAAAACATAATTGAGAAGTTTCTCTATAAGTATATCATTTTCCGTCCATGACGAACCGCTTCCTGCACGCTTTCCTTTTATAGGTCTCTTCAGAACAGTCACGTTGCAGATTCCAGCAATAATCTGCCATCATATGCCTGTCCCATCTTCCTTTATATCTTTCCTCTATTCCTTTCATATCTTGATGGAACCGCTCTCCTTGTTCCTCACTGAAATCACCTAGATTACGAGGAAATCGATCTAAGTGGCTGTGAAGGAAGTGCAATTTTATGCTCATGTTAGCTCCTAAGTTTTGAAAGTTAGTGAGCATGTTTTTGACCAGTTCCTCGTAATTGGGAGCTTTATGATTGCCCAAAAAACATTTTACAACAGCGACAAAACTGTTCCAAGCCGATGCTTCAGTGACAGTCATGACACTTGTAAAATTGGTATCGTTGATGAGCCTGCGAATTTGAGGACCATCAAATATTCCTGCCTTAAGTTTTTCACTACTGAGTCCAGGGAACGTATTGCAGATGTATGTGAAGCAATTACCATTTCTGTCTAAAGCTTTGGTGAATTGCTTCATTAGTCCTAACTTAATATGTAATGGTGGAAGAACAATCTTGTCCCTACTAACCAGAGGTTCATTAATGATGTTTGCTTCACCAACAGCCATATGTTCCCTTGGAGGCCATGTTTTCTGCTTCCAATGTTCGTGCTTTGCCCTACTATCCCACATGCAGATAAAACATGGGTGCTTTGTGTATCCACTTTGTTGTCCAAGCAAGAAGTTCACCAGTTTCAAATCAACACAAATCAACCACTGGTGCTGCATATACTGAATTTTCTGCAGAACCATCTTGATGTTAGCATATGCTTCACAAAGTTTTGTTGAGTGGGCAATTGGAATAGATGCGTAATGATTGCCATTGTGTAGGAGAACACATTTTAAACTTCTAGTGGAACTGTCTATGAAGAGACGCCAGTCCTCTGGTCTATATTCCGGCAGCCCCAATTCAAGTAAAAGTCCAGGTATATTGCTGCAATACACTATAACCTCTTCTTGGTTGAAGTATGGAAGAAGGTTTTCTTCTCTCGTCCCGTAAGCTGTTATTTTAACACTTGGATGAAGACAGTTCTTTTCCTTAAGCCTGGATGCTAAGAGTTCTGATGCTTGCTTTGAAAGATTGAGTTCTCGTATCAAGTCACTGAGCTCCTTCTGGTCGAACTGCTGGGGTTGTGTCTCACGTCCTTCGTATTCCGAACCACTACTTGTACATTCCTCGCCGTGTACATCGTCATCTGATGATGTTAGCGTGGGTGATGTTGTGAAGGTTGGTACAGGAACATCGTTGCTGTGCACCACCGGTCTTCTTGCTGACTCCAAATCGGGATATTCCCACTTTCGTTTTTTGAACCTATTAAAACCTTTCACATTAACAATGCAAAAATAGCAATCATCTGTATGGTTCTTCTGCTCTCGCCATACCATAGGCACTCCGAAGTTTAAGCTTTTCCTTTTTCGTTTTGTCCACTGCCGTAAGCACTCCACACAGCATTTACAAACTTTATGGGGTGCCTACGCCTTGTCTTGATCTCCAAGTTTAATTCCGAAATATGCCAGATACGCTTCCTTCACAAAAGGAGTGATATTCTTCCTGTTCTTTTGAAGAACGTATTCACCACAAATGTAGCAGAACTCATCTGGATGGTTCACGCAAAGACGGCGTGAAGAACTCATGTTTTCCTAAAACAAAATTGCACAAATACTACATATTATGCAGAACTTTCTTGTATTTGCATGTCAGTCACATCCAACAAACATCATTAATTGTTTTGTGTGAAATGAATACTCACCTTATTTGCTACGTCACGATGAAAAGGTTCTATCTCCTTGAAGCTGCACTGCACATGTGTGTGACTTTCGACCATCGCCATTTTTCTTGTTTACACTGAACGCTACCTATCGGCTGTTGAGGGGATTACCTCGGCCAACAAATGAATGTCGAGTACCGCCGAATTCAAATCTGCACAACCCTCAATATCTTCAACACACGCACCGCACAACAGGACTTAACACATGCTGACAGTGTGATGTTTGCATGATGTAATCCTCAACCACACAGATGCACTCCCTGAGTACAATTGTTTAATAAAGATAGTACAATATCACTAATTAAAAAACAGGTAGCAAATACATTACACCATATATGGACCCTGCAGTCGATATTATCCACATGAAACTCTCATTTCCACAAATAACCTATATCTCAAAAACCAGAGCCAATTTGGAAAAAGTACAAATATACTCGGAATGAGTATCATAACAATATCCCATTTTCGTTCAAACTTCCCTGGCAACGAAAAAAAAATTTTATTTTGTAGAGCTGTGTAATTAGTGTTATGCGTCTACAACCGTAAAGGTTTTATACTGTTAATGTCAAATACGGGTTGACGCACTCGATAGAGGCACCACAAACAAACATTTGCTTAAATTACACTTAAATTATTTGCATAAAAATCAGGAAATAAAATTAAATGAATCGATCATACTTTGCTCATGGGGAAATAAAGACGAATGTCAAGAGGTGCTGGAAGTGACTGCCCTCCATTAGTAAACACAGCTGAACACGACGCTGCAGATTCTCAAATGTTGCCCAGAACGTCTGCTGTCATTGCTTGGATTTCACGGATGACGTTCTCTCGTAAATCTTCCAAGTTGCGTGGTTTGTTCCTGTATACCTTTCCTTTTAGGCCATCCCAAAGGAAAAAGACAAATTGAGTTAAATCAGGTGACCTAGTGGGCCACAGTCCTTTCGAAATCACTCTGCCGGGGAAAAACGATTCGACCTCAGCCATGGTCACTCAAGGTGTGGCATGTGGCGCCATCTTCTTGATACCATCCGGGGTAAGTTCTTCATCATCGAACTGGTTCACAAATTCCCGAAACATTTTGATGTAAACTGCACTAGATTCGAAAAAAAAAATTGGTCCGATGATGTGACGCTGTGATATTGCACAGAACGCGCCAATCTTTTATAAATGCACTTTGCTCGACCCGTGCATGTGGATTTACGTTACACCGAAAACGTGTATTCTGAGAGTTTACATAGCCGGAAACGTGGAACCATGTCTCCCCATCACTGAACCATGTGTACTGCAATATTCCTGGCCTCTGAGCAAAAACTGCCGAAACCAACGGCGAAAAACGGGATGTTCAAAAAGTCTCTCCGCAATGCCATATGATTGTTAGCCGCGCGTGCCGTATGATTGTTCGCCTGCCTGGGTTACTTCAAGTGGACTCTCCCAACATTCCACTGTTTCATTTATGTCAGTAAAAATGAATATTCAACAAATTAATAACTTGTGTTTCACTGAGTTTCATTTCGGCATATTCACCGCGGCACACCCGCGCGTCTAACAATCATACGGCGCTGCGGAGAGACTTTTTAAACACTCCGGATAATGTGTTTTTCATTTACGTGAACAACTGTAAACCTGTATGGATACAAGTCGACTTTCTTCGCAGCTCTGTGACAAGTGCTTCATGACATCCCACATTCCTGAGATAAACGTCGACTAGACTTTGCAGGAGAGGCCAATAATCGCTTCACGTCAGTCACTTTTTCTTCCGATAATGATGGCCGTTCGCCGTCGTGAAGATCCAACACCTTTACAGTGCTTCCCATCTTGTCCACTGATTTTTGTATGCAGTATTTAGACGGTATATACTGGTCACCAAACCGTTCAATAATTCTGCTAACGTGTCTTAATGGAACGAGTAATCCAATATTGTTCGGAAAAAAAACACCACGTGCTCTTCGACAGAATAGCGATACATTGTCACTATAGACTGTTACACTGACAAGTGAGCACCAGCCACAGCGAATCGCGGAAACACACTGTTGAGTCAAACAATGTTGCAGAGTGCAGTGTTGCAACGTCAAGTGTGACAGATTACACTGTGATTTCAGCAGATTTGCTTCAAGTTTGTGGGGCACCTTTCGAGTGCGGACACCATGTATTTAACTGATTCGTAAAGTACTCAGAGATTCGAGGCTGTTTTGCACATGGGTGTTCGATCTTTAAATAACTGGAGATGGGGGTTTTACTGGTTACAAATTAAACTACAGCTGCTGACTTTAATTTACGACACCGCTATAGCCAATACAACGAGCCTGGGAGCTCTCGCGCCAAATGACGCAGCCGCTGACACACGCCTCAAAGCAGTGTTCGCTCTCGCTTGCAACGCTCAAGCTCCCCGGAGCAAGGGCCGAAACTTGTTGCTCTGTAGGGCTGTAATGTGAACCGGCCTAGTGTAAGGAAGCTGCTCTATGAAGTCTTTATAACTAACCATTTTATATATATACTAGCTGCAATACCTGGTGTTTCCTGGGTCAGGATATGTTGCACCATTGATGCCATGAGGACCATTCTCCCTATCAGATATGATCTAACGTATAGTCCATTAAACGTAGGATGAAAACAGTGTTTATTAAATTAATTAATCAAAGAATGAGATAAAATATTATTATGTAACAGTATCAAAAGTTACTTAATTTAATAAGAAATTATATATAATATTTTCATTTTTTCACAATACATGCTTATACACTGTATTTGTAGTTTTATTGTTCGGACTGTAAATGAACAAGTTTCGCGGTGATACAACTAGTGAGCACGCGACGTACAGTATGGATTAAAAGTGTCCGGACACATTGCTGAAAATGACTTACAAGTTCGTGGTGCCCTCCATCGGTAATGCTGGAATTCAGTATGGTGTAGGCCCACCCTTAGCCTTGATGACAGCTTCCACTCTCGCAATCATACGTTGAATCATATGCTGGAAGCTTTCGTGGGGAATGGCAGCCCGTTCTTCGCGGAGTGCTTCACTGAGGACAGGTATCGATGTCTGTCAGTGAGACCTGGCACGAAGTCGACGTTCCAATGCATCCCAAAAGTGTTCTGTAGGATTCAGGTCAGGATTCTAAGCAGGCCAGTCAGTTACAGGGATGTTACTGCTGGCAACCGTTAGTGAGTTGTTTCAGTCGTTTCCTAACCTTGAAGCCTGTTAGTGTTCTGTATTGTTCAGTGAAAGAACATAGTAACAACAGTGTATTTAAGTGAAACAACATATTAACTGTTGTAGTTTGTAGATTATTTATGAAATAGGGATGCCTTTCAGTTACCGTTATTTTTATCGTTTTTCCAAAACTAAATTCTCTACAACTGCTGTTGAAAGCTTTGTGCAATTATCTGGAATTTAAAAAACAAAGTGAGCCAAGTAGTTAATAAATTAGAAATTTTACGAAATTACGTCTTTGCTTCTCTGGATGTTCTGGAAAACTGCTGCGGATACATACTTGGCTGGGACATGTTTTGCCGGCCGGAGTGGCCGTGCGGTTCTAGGCGCTACAGTCTGGAAACGCGTACGGTCGCAGGTTCGAATCCTGCCTCGGGCATGGATGTGTGTGATGTCCTTAGGTTAGTTAGGTTTAAGTAGTTCTAAGTTCTAGGGGACTGATGACCTCAGAAGTTAAGTCGCATAGGGCTCAGAGCCACTTTTGGGACACGTTTTATTAGATTCTCCAGATCAATAACAACAAAATAAATGTACAGTTTTGCGATTGCTTCATATTAGCGAAGATGCTAAATTTCAGACAAAATCTTGTATTAGCCGTAACTCTGTAACTAAACATTTACGGACCTATGTTTGTATGAACTTTTTTCTTTAGTTTTATTTGTAGAATAACATACTAATATTGGATGCCATGAAAAAGTGTATATAACTTTTCTTTTTTGATATTCTGCGCACATCGTTAAGCCTTCCTGTTTATTTACGTAGTGTGTGTTGATTTTTGTTGGACTGAGACATGATGACGTTCCACAGCAGCTGACCGATCTGACGTTGATGTCGACAGGTAACGGCGGCGCGACGGCGACGTTTGACCTGTTCGACTCGGAGAGCGCGCACGACCTGACGCTGTCGCCGCAGACGTTTACGAGCTCCACCGAGGCGTTCATCAACGACAACTCGGACAGCCTGGGGGTGCCGGGGGACGCCGACACAGGTACCCGCCCACGCCTCAACTATTCATGTCCCCGGAACGGCGCCCCCGCTTAGTTGGCAATCGACACCTGTTGCCGGCCCAGCACCTCGCGTTTAATTCAGCAGTACACCTGCTACCAGCCCAATGAGGCGGCCCCTACCGTCTCTTGTGCCTGCAACCCGCATGTCGCTGCTCTGGCCGAATCGCTCCCATCTGCACGCGCTTTTTATCACAGCAAATAGCCCAACACAACCACGCAGTTAATTTTTATTGCTGTGTAACAACACGAACAATGTAATCATTTTGAGGTCGATGCTCTTTCCTTGGCGCGTTTGCGTCCTAATATGTAGTAGGTAAATATGGTTCTCCCTTGAATAAACACAATTTCTCTTGTTCTACTAATCGTGCATGTTTCGGAGAAGTTTATCTTCAGTGGTTATTATTTACTACCATAAAACAATATACAGAAAATTATGCATTGTGATAATTATCAGGTTTTTGTGATTGCGGTATTTACCTTACTACAAGCATTGAGAGAAATATTAACATGAAGAATATATGCCTTGTTATTACATACTGGTGTTCACAGATCTGTCTGGTATTTAGAGAACATTTACAATTATTGCCTTCTAGAATGTCTTCTGCAATTAATAAGCGTTTACCTTTCTTTTGATATGTAATTTTTATAACTTTTTAATGCCTAATATAGCATTATTAGATGGGTAGATCACATAACTAATGAGGAGGTATTGAACAGAATTGGGGAGGAGTTTGTGGCACAACTTGACAAGAAGAAGGGACCGCATGGTAGGACATGTTCTGAGGCATCAAGGGATCACAAATTTAGCATTGGAGGGCAGCATGGAGGGTAAAAATCGTAGAGGGAGACCATAAGGTGAATACTCTAAGCAGATTCAGAAGGATGTAGGTTGCAGTAAGTACTGGGAGATGAAGAAGCTTGCACGGGATAGAGTAGCATGGAGAGCTGCATCAAACCATTCTCAGGACTGAAGACCACAACAACAACAACATGGTATTATCGGTTTTTCCTTCCTTCATTTTTTTTCCTGTTCCAAAAAAAATTCTAGTCAAATAGCAGAACCTTGTTTGCAAAACAACATAACACGGCATAGTGCTAGAGAAAGAAGGAAATAACCAATAATATCATATTAGGCCCTAAAATATTGTGAGAAATTACGTAACATAACAATGATAAACGTTTGTTAATTGAAGATGACATACAGAAAGACAAAAATTATAGCTGTGCTGCAAATACCAATAGGTACGATTCGTAATAATAAGATGTATATATATTTATTCTTCATTTTAACATTTCTGTCAGTACTGAAGGTAATTTAAAAAAAAGAATAAACATCATAAAGCATAAATTCTTCATATATTGTTCAAAAGATAATAAGTGAAACCACTTAAGATGGAGAAACTTCTCTGAAACAAGAAAAATTGTATTTGCTCAAAACCGAACCACATTTCCTTATGATAAATAATCTATATTACTAAACGACTGAAACAGTCACATGTATATCCGGTTCTAGTTACAGGCTGCCTATCTACTCGTCCAACGGCTTCCAAGGGCAACAAAATTTTGGTTTTCTTTGTCCATATTATTAAAAAAATGGACGGAGCGAGGTGGCGCAGTGGTTAGCACATTGGGCTCGCATTCGGGAGGACGACGGTTCAATCCCGCGTCCGGCCAGACTGATTTAGGTTTTCATGCCGAGATGGTTCCTTTGAAGGGGCATGGCCGACTTCCTTCCCTAATCCGATGAGACCGATGACCTCGCTGTTTGGTCTCTTCCACCAAATCAACTAACCAAACGCCGGCCGCGGTGGTCTAGCGGTTCTAGGCGCTCAGTCCGGCACCGCGAGACTGCTACGGTCGCAGGTTCGAATCCTGCCTCGGGCATGGATGTGTGTGATGTCCTTAGGTCAGTTAGGTTTAAGTAGTTCTAAGTTCTAGAGGACTGATGACCACAGATGTTAAGTTCCATAGTGCTCAGAGCCATTTGAACCATTTGAACTAACCAAACTATCATAATGGATATACGTATGTTTGTTTCACACCTTCTCCTAAACCATTGGACCAGTTTCAACCAGACTTGGTATACATATCACTTCACTGTGTGGGGGTAACAACCACCTACCTGCCAAAG
This sequence comes from Schistocerca nitens, assembly GCF_023898315.1. Taxonomy (NCBI): domain Eukaryota; kingdom Metazoa; phylum Arthropoda; class Insecta; order Orthoptera; family Acrididae; genus Schistocerca; species Schistocerca nitens. The sequence goes on from NC_064614.1 coordinate 1,090,684,085, forward strand.
GGGTGCGTGTGGGAGTGAAAAAGTAGCTTAACTCACGACGCGCAAATAGGCAGACTAAGTTCATTCAGTATTTCAGAATGACAGCGCCTAGTGACTTCGTCAGCAACTAAAAAATAAACCTGTCTACAGCTACTTTATTAAAGCTCATGGCTCTTGCAGCGATTTCATTTCGATATTTATGATCGATGCCATTCCTTACAGCCAAGCCGTCTTATAAGCTAAGCTACGCATGTCTTTCATTGTTAGACCGAATAGCCTAGCCTCCAAAGTAGGTTACGGCGCTCAAGTTCCTGTTCTTCCATAAATACGTTTTTAAATTTTCCAGCTATTTCATCAGCAATTTTGCTATGGATGTCCTCCTTTTTTAAAAACTTACATTTTCAGAGCAGTTTGGGGAACGTGAATCTGGTTTGACGCCTTCAGATAACAAAATTGGCCAGAAATAACGGCCTCGACAGCACTGTTCATTGCCTCAGTAGACCATAACGCCTGCTTGCTGTTCCCTTATAGACTCGAACCATCGCAAATCGAAAGAAGTATATACACTCCTGGAAATTGAAATAAGAACACCGTGAATTCATTGGCCCAGGAAGGGGAAACTTTATTGACACATTCCTGGGGTCAGATACATCACATGATCACACTGACAGAACCACAGGCACATAGACACAGGCAACAGAGCATGCACAATGTCGGCACTAGTACAGTGTATATCCACCTTTCGCAGCAATGCAGGCTGCTATTCTCCCATGGAGACGATCGTAGAGATGCTGGATGTAGTCCTGTGGAACGGCTTGCCATGCCATTTCCACCTGGCGCCTCAGTTGGACCAGCGTTCGTGCTGGACGTGCAGACCGCGTGAGACGACGCTTCATCCAGTCCCAAACATGCTCAATGGGGGACAGATCCGGAGATCTTGCTGGCCAGGGTAGTTGACTTACACCTTCTAGAGCACGTTGGGTGGCACGGGATACATGCGGACGTGCAATGTCCTGTTGGAACAGCAAGTTCCCTTGCCGGTCTAGGAATGGTAGAACGATGGGTTCGATGACGGTTTGGATGTACCGTGCACTATTCAGTGTCCCCTCGACGATCACCAGTGGTGTACGGCCAGTGTAGGAGATCGCTCCCCACACCATGATGCCGGGTGTTGGCCCTGTGTGCCTCGGTCGTATGCAGTCCTGATTGTGGCGCTCACCTGCACGGCGCCAAACACGCATACGACCATCATTGGCACCAAGGCGGAAGCGACTCTCATCGCTGAAGACGACACGTCTCCATTCGTCCCTCCATTCACGCCTGTCGCGACACCACTGGAGGCGGGCTGCACGATGTTGGGGCGTGAGCGGAAGACGGCCTAACGGTGTGCGGGACCGTAGCCCAGCTTCATGGAGACGGTTGCGAATGGTCCTCGCCGATACCCCAGGAGCAACAGTGTCCCTAATTTGCTGGGAAGTGGCGGTGCGGTCTCCTACGGCACTGCGTAGGATCCTACGGTCTTGGCGTGCATCCGTGCGTCGCTGCGGTCCGGTCCCAGGTCGACGGGCACGTGCAACTTCCGCCGACCACTGGCGACAACATCGATGTACTGTGTAGACCTCACGCCCCACGTGTTGAGCAATTCGGCGGTACGTCCACCCGGCCTCCCGCTTGCCCACTATACGCCCTCGCTCAAAGTCCGTCAACTGCACATACGGTTCACGTCCACGCTGTCGCGGCATGCTACCAGTGTTAAAGACTGCGATGGAGCTCCGTATGCCACGGCAAACTGGCTGACACTGACGGCGGCGGTGCACAAATGCTGCGCAGCTAGCGCCATTCGACGGCCAACACCGCGGTTCCTGGTGTGTCCGCTGTGCCGTGCGTGTGATCATTGCTTGTACAGCCCTCTCGCAGTGTCCGGAGCAAGTATGGTGGGTCTGACACACCGGTGTCAATGTGTTCTTTTTTCCATTTCCAGGAGTGTATTTGGGATTCCATGGAAATGACTCCTTCGTTAAGAACGTTGCGGACGAGAATGAGGTTCTTACCCATTCCGCCTTACCCGTTTTGCCTCAGGGACACGATTTACAAGAAGGAAGGAAATAGGATTACTGTTTAACGTCACGTCAGTCAACTCAACGGAGCATAAGCTCAGATTACGAAACAATGGGGAAGGAAAACGGCCATGAGCCTTTCTACGGAACTATCCCAGCATTCGCCGGGGGTGATGCAGTGAAATAACGGCAAACCAAAATCTGGATGGCAGAACAGTGATTGTAACCGCCGTCCTTCCGAAGGTGAGTCCACTGCGCTAACTACCGGGCCACCTCACTCGGTGACGCCTGCCACGGTTTATGTCATGGACTTCAGGTGACTCTAGAAAGTTAGGTTAATAAACGTTCAACTAACTGAAACTAAAGGCAGTTACATGTACGTTAAGCATGTACTAACAGTAGTTGTAATGTAAACAAGTATGTGTACCTAAATTTGTTTACAAAATCATCAGAAGTTACAAGCCAGGAGCGAAACGTCACACAGCGAAAACTACATGCACAAACACACAAGAAAACTAGGCAAACATGGCTACCACAGCTGAGCAACAGCGGGTTGTTCTAATTCTACTTATTGCCGGTCGCTGGCAGCACCTCCCTGACATCTAAACACGTCAATCTCCATTGTGCACCGAGACACGGTTGTGCCCCAGTTCCCCTTATATCACCGGTATATTATATACACTGAAGAGCCCAAGAAACTGCTACACGTGCCTAATATCGTGTAGGGTCCCTGCGAGCACGCAGAAGTGTCGCAACACGACGTGGTATGGACTCGACTAATGTCAGAAGTTGTGCCGGAGGGAACTGACACCATGAATTCAGCGGGGCTGCCCATTAATCCGTAAGAGTACGAGGGAGTGGAGTTCTCTTCTGAACAACACGTTGCAAGGCACCCCAGATACGATCAATAACGTTCATCTCGGTGGAATCTGGCAACATCAGAAGTGTTTAAACTCAGAACAGTGTTCCTGGAGCTACTCTGTAGCAATTCTGGACCAGTGGGGTGTCGCATTGTCCTGCTGGAATTTCCCAAGTCCGTCGGAATGTACAATGGACATGAATGGTTCAAAATGGCTCTGAGCACTATGGGACTCAACTGCTGTGGTCATAAGTCCCCTAGAACTTAGAACTACTTAAACCTAACTAACCTAAGGACAGCACACAACACCCAGCCATCACGAGGCAGAGAAAATCCCTGATCCCGCCGGGAATCGAACCCGGGGACATGAATGGATGCAGGTGATCAGACAGGATGGTTACTTACGTATCACCTGTCATAGTCATATCTAGACGTATCAGGAGTCCCATATCTATCCAGACGCCCCACACCATTACAAAGCCTCCACTGGCTTGAGCAGCGCCTGCTGACATGCAGGGTCCATGGATTCATGAGGTTGTCTCCACACCCGTACACGTTCATTCGCTCAACACTATTTGATACGAGACTCGTCTGACCAGGCAACAAGTTTCCACTCATCAACAGTCCAATGCCCAGGTGAGGCGTAAAGTTTTGTGTTGTGTAGTCGTCAAGGCCACACGAGTGGGACTTCGGTTCCGAAAGCCCATATCGATTATCGGTTCCGAAAGCACATATCGATGATGTTTGGTTGAATGATTCGCACGCTGACACTTGTTGATGGCCCTGAACTGAAATCTGCAACAATTTGCGGAAGGGTTGCACTTCTGTCACGTTGAACGATTGTCTTCAGTCGTCGTCGGTCCCGTTCTTGCAGGATCTTTTTCCAGCAGCAGCTATGTCGGAAATAGAGGTTTCACTGGATTCCTGATATTCGCTGTACACTCGTGAAGTGATCGCAGGGGAAAATCCCCACTTCATCGCTACCTCGGAGATGCTGTGCCCCTTCGCTTGTTCACCGACTATAACACCACGTTCAAACTCACTTTAATCTTGATAACGTGCCATTGTAGCATCAGTAACGAACAACTGCAGCAGGCACCCGTCTTATAGAGGCGTTGCCGACCTCAGCGCTGTATTCTCCCTATTTACAGGGTGTTTCAAAAATGACCGGTATATTTGAAACGGCAATAAAAACTAAACGAGCAGCGATAGAAATACACCGTTTGTTGCAATATGCTTGGGACAACAGTACATTTTCAGGCGGACAAACTTTCGAAATTACAGTAGTTACAATTTTCAACAACAGATGGCGCTGCAAGTGATGTGAAAGATATAGAAGACAACGCAGTCTGTGGGTGAGCCATTCTGTACGTCGTCTTTCTGCTGTAAGCGTGTGCTGTTCACAACGTGCAAGTGTGCTGTAGATAACATGGTTTATTCCTTAGAACAGAGGATTTTTCTGGTGTTGGAATTCCACCGCCTAGTTTCCCAGACCGCAGCGCCATCTGTTGTTGAAAATTGTAACTACTGTAATTTCGAAAGTTTGTCTGCCTGAAAATGTACTGTTGTCCCAAGCATATTGCAACAAACGGTGTATTTCTATCGCTGCTCGTTTAGTTTTTATTGCCGTTTCGAATATACCGGTCATTTTTGAAACACCCTGTACTAACCTCTGTATTTGAATACGCGTGTTATACTAGTTTCTTTGGCGCTTGAGTGTATTATGTAGATACTTAGTTGCTACCTGTGGAATGCGGGGGGGGGGGGGGGGGGGGGGGAAGAATCACTAGGAGTAAATGAAAGCGAAACGCGTCTGATGTTACTCTCTCTTAAATTGCAGCGCACTCAAGGCGCAGGAAACAAGTAGCAACTGACTGAAGAATTTTTTTAGGCAATGGCGCGAAGTGTTATTGCTATGAACGCAGAGGAGTTGTCAACAACGTTAAAAAACTGTGAAAAATTGAAAAGCAAAAGGCATATTATAATAACGTAGAGCTAAAGATTGCAGGGCACTTCATTAGGCGGTTGATTGTTACGCCTCTATAACATGTGTTGGAAGCAAAAAGTTACATAAAATAATTTGGAAAAGGCCGAAGTAATATTGATTTTCACAAAAGATAGGTTAATGCAGTTTGATAAGAACAAAAAAAATTGCTTCATGCTTGTTGAAAATTTTGCACCAGAACTGTTTTCATTAGAGTGAAAAACAGCGAAACTTTTATATTTTAGACAGAAAAATGAGTTTTCGAAGAAAACACTTGCTTCCGCCGGCTTATTGATTTCCATTTATCATTTGACGATATTAGTGTAAAGCTACGGAATACAGTAAAACATAGCTCATACAACTTTCACGCTATATAAGCAGATATGTGTATGAATGAAGAATTGTGATAACCAAATTGAATGACTCATAACTGTTGAGTTTACTTGTTTATTCTTGTGACCTGCAATGGACAGCCTGTCGACTTGAGAAAATATTTAATGAACATAAATGTGAATATATCAACTCGTGAGATGAAAATAATATCTTTTCACAAAAATGTCCTATCCAAAGTAAAAGTGTTATTAATCACTGAACATGAGACATGGTGAATTGTTTCCGTTACACTGGTTCTAATTTATTTTGTGTCCATTATGACATCTATATTGATACATAAAGGGGAGGCGTTGTTTCCAAAACTCTCGATAAGTTCTCGACCGATTTACTTCAGATTTTTAGATGATGCTCTAACAAGTTTCGGATGGACACAGGCAATAATTTTTTAAACTACAATGTGTAGATTTTCTGTTAAAAATGACAGCGAGAAAGATAATGCTGTGCTGTAGGAATGTGCGGTTTTGTTTTCTTTCTCACAGTCGATTTTAAGTACGATAGCAGGGCGTGTAAACCATTAGACAAATTGAAACCTCCTGGCAGTTTAAAATTTTGTTCCAGACCGAGACTCGAACTCGGGACCTTTGATTTTCGCGCACAAGTGCTCCACCATTCGAATTACCCAAGCACGACTCACGACCCGCCCTTATTGCTAGAGCACTTGGCCGCGAAAGACAAAGGTCCCGAATTCGAGTCTCGGTCCGGCACACAGTTTTAATCGGTCAGGAAGTTTCATATCAGCACACATTCCGCTGCTGTGTGAAAATTTCGTTCTGCATTAGACAGATTGTACCTCCCATACACAGGGTGTTTCTGTAAGAGCGTGCAAAAGCTAAACAGGGCATAGAGGATGCTCCACTGAACGATTTGAGGGAGGGAACATGGGTTCGGAGAAGCCAATTAAGGAGCTAATAGGAATAAAATCGTGTTACTGCGTACTTTTTTATTTACGTTAGTTAAAGCCCTGCAAATACTATCATTGAAACAATGAAAATACCATTTGTACTGTATCTTAAAAAATGTGCTGAAACTGGCGATCATAGGCGTCGATGCAAGCATGACATCGGCGAACAATATTTTGACGCACCCTGACAAACACCGCCGGTGTGTTTAGAATCACATCACAGGCAGCTACCATTGTGATAACTGACTCCATCGTCGGATCTACTGGGGTCTCAAACACAAGTGACTTTACATATCCCCGTAGGAAATAATTAATGGATTTCAGTTCATGTGATCTCGCAGGCCATGGAACAGGACCTCCCGATCGAATCCAGCGACCAGAAAATACGGCATTAGGATGGCTGCGGATATTCACACTGAAATGAGGCGGTGCACCGTCTATCCACATCCTCCCGAGTACAGGTGGTCATTCAAACGGCCAGGTAGGAGATACGGCACAATGACATAGTCTCCCTGGCCGCTGTGACCGAGCGATTCTAGGCGCTTCAGTCCGGAACTGTGCGACTGCTACGGTCGCAGGTTCGAATCCTGCCTCGGGCATGGATGTGTGTGGTGTCCTTAGGTTGGTTAGATTTAAGTAGTTGTAAGTTCTAGGGGACTGATGACCTCAACACCCTGTATATTTCTTCGAACATATAACTTTAAACTCTTCGTACATATAATTATAAACAGAAATGTATGTACAACAACGTGTTGTTTTGTGTTCTTAGTTCTAGTTGGATTTAACGGAAAACCTGTATACTAGAAAAGTTGTATTTGTGGGTTATCGGGTTACGATTAGAATTCTGCTATGCAGTCCGACTCGTCTACAGCTTTGTAGCGCTAGCCTTTTGCAGATTAAAACCATGCGAAATAATGTCAATGAAGCTGCTATTCTCATACTTCCAGAAGCTGGGAAGGTTTCTGTCGTAGCCCTTATACCAACGTTCCCAATAAGTGAATGAAGGTTTCATATAACCAACAACTGAAATACACTTTAATTGATTTACGATAAGAGCGTTTTTAACATGGTCAGTTGATGTGCCCTCTCACCACACAGTATCCCAAAATTAAAACTGTATTTTGTATTATTGTATTTTAATCAATTTTATACACTACAATATATATTAGCACAGATATGCCGTGAAAAAGTGCTGGTTTTTTTATTCCTTGCAGTCGATTTTAACTATAACGGCGGGGCAATTAAACAATACGACAAATTTTTCTCATGATCAGTTGTATGTTGCCCTTTCACGAACAGGTAGTACGGAATTTATTCATATTCTATATGTTTTCGTATAATTGCGGGTTCCGAACCCACAGAGTGGGCGAAGTATCAACGAGGAGCCCAAAAGCTTGCATTCTGATAGAATTCCTCATGACAGCCCAGATTAGCGTGTATATCCAGGTCCCGTACATATTTAGCAACTGCCAAGTATAGCTAGGTTCACATGTATGAAATAAAGTGAACGCATTTAGAATGGCATGTGGAGTACTTGCCAAACATCTAAAAACTAAAACATGAAAAGAAACCCATATTTAATTTTATAAGATGGTTACTCCTATGAGATTACTCTATGAAACTGAATATTGGCGTTTAAATAACACGTGATAGATAGATATTCAGAATGCTGATATATTTTGAACCATGGACCTTGCCGTTGGTGGGGAGGCTTGCGTGCCTCAACGATACAGATAGCCGTACCGTAGGTGCAACCACAACGGAGGGGTATCTGTTGAGAGGCCAGACAAACGTGTGGTCCCTTAAGAGGGGCAGCAGCCTTTTCAGTAGTTGCAGGGGCAATAGTCTGGCTGATTGACTGATCTGGCCTTGTAACACTAACCAAAACGGCCTTGCTGTTGTGGTACTGCGAACGGCTAAAAGCATGGGGAAACTGCAGCCGTAATTTTTCCCGAGGTATGCAGCTTTACTGTATGGTTAAATGATGATGGCGTCCTCTTGGGTAAAATATTCCGGAGGTAAAATAGTCCCCCATTCGGATCTCCGGGCGGGGACTACTCAAGAGGACGTCATTATCAGGAGAACGAAAACTGGCATTCTACGGATCGGAGCGTGGAATGTCAGATCCCTTAACAGGGCAGGTTGGTTAGAAAATGTAAAAAGGGAAATGGATAGGTTAAAGTTACATATAGTGGGAATTAGTGAAGTTCGGTGGCAGGAGGAACAAGACTTCTGGTCAGGTGAATACAGGATTATAAATACAAAATCAAATAGGGGTAATGCAGGAGTAGGTTTAATAATCAATAAAAAAATAGGAGTGCGGGTAAGCTACTACAAACAGCATAGTGAACGTATTATAGTGGCCAAGATAGACACGAAGCCCATGCCTACTACAGTAGTACAAGTTTATATGCCAACTAGCTCTGCAGATGACGAAGAAATTCAAGAAATGTATGATGAGATAAAAGAAATTATTCAGGTAGTGAAGGGAGACGAAAATTTAATAGTCATGGGTGACTGGAATTCGACAGTAGGAAAAGCGAGAGAAGGAAACATAGTAGATGAATATGGATTGGGGCTAAGAAATGAGAGAGGAAGCCGTCTGGTAGAATTTTGCACAGAGCATAACTTAATCATAGCTAACACTTGGTTCAAGAATCATAAAAGAAGGTTGTATACATGGAAGAATCCTGGAGATACTAAAAGGTATCACATAGATTGTATAATGGTAAGACAGATATTTAGGAACTAGGTTTTAAATTGTAGGACATTTCCAGGGGCAGATGTGGACTCTGACCACAATCTATTGGTTATGATCTGTAGATTAAAACTGGAGAAATTGCAAAAAGGTGGGAATTTAAGGAGATGGGACCTGGATAAACTGACTAAACCAGAGGTTGTACAGAGTTTCAGGGACAGCATAAGGGAACAATTGACAGGAATTGGGGAAAGAAATACAGTAGAAGACGAATGGGTAGCTCTGAGGGATGAAGTAGTGAAGGCAGCAGAGGATCAAGTAGGTAAAAAGACGAGAGCTAGTAGAAATCCTTATGTAGCAGAAGATATATTGAATTTAATTGATGAAAGGAGAAAATATAAAAATGCAGTAAATGAAGCAGGCAAAAAGTAATACAAACGTCTCAAAAATGAGATCGACAGGGAGTGCAAAATGGCTAAGCAGGCATGGCTAGAGGACAAATGTAAGGATGTAGAGGCTTATCTCACTAGGGGTAAGATAGATACAGCCTACAGGAAAATTAAAGAGATCTTTGGAGAAAAGAGAGCCACTTGTATGAATATCAAGAGCTCAGATGGAACCCAGTTCTAAGCAAAGAGGGGAAAGCAGAAATGTGGAAAGGGTATATAGAGGCTCTATACAAGGGCGATGTACTTGAGGACAATATTATGGAAATGGAAGAGGATGTAGATGAAGATGAAATGGGAGATACGATACTGCGTGAAGAGTTTGACAGAACACTGAAAGACCTGAGTCGAAACAAGACCCCGGGAGTAGACAATATTCCATTAGAACTACTGACGACCTTGGGAGAGCCAGTCCTGACAAAACTCTAACATCTGGTGAGCAAGATGTACGAGACAGGCGAAATACCCTCAGACTTCAAGAAGAATATAATAATTCCAATCCCAAAGAAAGGTGCTGACAGATGTGAAAATTACCGAACTACCAGTTTAATAAATCACAGCTGCAAAATACTAACGCGAATTATTTACAGACGAATGGAAAAACTGGTAGAAGCCGACCTCGGGGAAGATCATTTTGGATTCCGTAGAAATGTTGGAACACGTGAGGCAACACTGACCTTACGCCTTATTTTAGAAGAAAGATTAAGAAAAGGCAAACCTACATTTCTAGCATTTGTAGACTTGGAGAAAGCTTTTGACAGTGTTGATTGGAATACTCTCTTTCAAATTCTAAAGGTGGCAGGGGTAAAACACAGGGAGCGAAAGGCTATTTAGAATTTGTACAGAAACCAGATGGCAGTTACAAGAGTCGAGGGACATGAAAGGGAAGCAGTGGTTGGGAAGGGAGTGGGACAGGGTTGTAGCCTCTCCCCGATGTTATTCAATCTGTATATTGAGCAAGCAGTAAAGGAAACAAAAGAAAAATTTGGAGTAGGTATTAAAATCCAGGGAGAAGAAATAAAAACTTTGAGGTTCGCCGATGACATTGTAATTCTGTCAGAGACAGAAAAGGACTTGGAAGAGCACTTGAACGGAATGGACAGTGTCTTGAAAGGAGGATATAAGATGAACATCAACAAAAGCAAAACGAGGATAATGGAATGTAGTCGAATTAAGTCGAGCGATGCTGAGGGAATTCGATTAGGAAATGAGACACTTAAAGTAGTAAAGGAGTTTTGCAATCTGGGGAGCAAAATAACTGATGATGGTCGAAGTAGAGAGGATATAAAATGTAGACTGGCAATGGCAAGGAAATCGTTTCTGAAGAAGAGAAATTTGTTAACATCGAGTATTGATTTAAGTGTCAGGAACTCGTTTCTGAAAGTATTTGTATGGAGTGTAGCCATGTATGGAAGTGAAACATGGACAATAAATACACTACTGGAAATGGAAAAAAGAACACATTGACACTGGTATGTCAGACCCACCATACTTGCTCAGGACACTGCGAGAGGGCTGTACAAGCAATGATCACACGCACGGCACAGCGGACACACCAGGAACCGCGGTGTTGGCCGTCGAATGGCGCTAGCTGCGCAGCATTTGTGCACCGCCGCCGTCAGTGTCAGCCAGTTTGCCGTGGCATACGGAGCTCCATCGCAGTCTTTAACACTGGTAGCATGCCGCGACAGCGTGGACGTGAACCGTATGTGCAGTTGACGGACTTTGAGCGAGGGCGTATAGTGGGCAAGCGGGAGGCCGGGTGGACGTACCGCCGAATTGCTCAACACGTGGGGCGTGAGGTCTCCACAGTACATCGATGTTGTCGCCAGTGGTCGGCGGAAGTTGCAAGTGCCCGTCGACATGGGACCGGACCGCAGCGACGCACGGATGCACGCCAAGACCGTAGGATCCTACGCAGTGCCGTAGGGGACCGCACCGCCACTTCCCAGCAAATTAGGGACACTGTTGCTCCTGGGGTATCGGCGAGGACCATTCGCAACCGTCTCCATGAAGCTGGGCTACGGTCCCGCACACCGTTAGGCCGTCTTCTGCTCACGCCCCAACATCGTGCAGCCCGCCTCCAGTGGTGTCGCGACAGGCGTGAATGGAGGGACGAATGGAGACGTGTCGTCTTCAGCGATGAGAGTCGCTTCTGCCTTGGTGCCAATGATGGTCGTATGCGTGTTTGGCGCCGTGCAGGTGAGCGCCACAATCAGGACTGCATACGACCGAGGCACACAGGGCCAACACCCGGCATCATGGTGTGGGGAGCGATCTCCTACACTGGCCGTACACCACTGGTGATCGTCGAGGGGACACTGAATAGTGCACGGTACATCCAAACCGTCATCGAACCCATCGTTCTACCATTCTTAGACCGGCAAGGGAACTTGCTGTTCCAACAGGACAATGCACGTCCGCATGTATCCCGTGCCACCCAACGTGCTCTAGAAGGTTTAAGTCAACTACCCTGGCCAGCAAGATCTCCGGATCTGTCCCCCATTGAGCATGTTTGGGACTGGATGAAGCGTCGTCTCACGCGGTCTGCACGTCCAGCACGAACGCTGGTCCAACTGAGGCGCCAGGTGGAAATGGCATGGCAAGCCGTTCCACAGGACTACATCCAGCATCTCTACGATCGTCTCCATGGGAGAATAGCAGCCTGCATTGCTGCGAAAGGTGGATATACACTGTACTAGTGCCGACATTGTGCATGCTCTGTTGCCTGTGTCTATGTGCCTGTGGTTCTGTCAGTGTGATCATGTGATGTATCTGACCCCAGGAATGTGTCAATAAAGTTTCCCCTTCCTGGGACAATGAATTCACTGTGTTCTTATTTCAATTTCCAGGAGTGTAGTTTGGACAAGAAGAGAATAGAAGCTTTCGAAATGTGGTGCTACAGAAGAATGTTGAAGATTAGGTGGGTAGATCACGTAACTAATGAGGAGGTATTGAATAGGATTGGGGAGAGGAGAAGTTTGTGGCACAACTTGACTAGAAGAAGGGATCGGTTGGTAGGACATGTCCTGAGGCATCAAGGGATCACAAATTTAGCATTGGAGGGCTGCGTGGAGGGTAAAAATCGTAGAGGGAGACCAAGAGATGAATACACTAAGCAGATTCAGAAGGATGTAGGTTGCAGTAGGTACTGGGAGATTAAGAAGCTTGCACAGGATAGAGTAGCATATAGAGCTGCATCAAACCAGTCTCAGGACTGAAGACCACGACAACAACAACGTAATGACACTCTGGACACAACGAAACCGTAAGAATTTCGGGTATGCACTGTACAAGAAAATTTAAAATAAAACCAAAGGACATGGTATTATCACCTTCAGAGTACGTTACCAAAAGTTTGTCTATTAAATTAAAAAAATTCAAACAAAAAGGGTGTAGAGATGCTGACAAACCAAGGGATGGACGGGGAGCGTAAAAGGCAAAAAGTGGCTTATTACAGGGACTCGAAAAGCAGAGTACATTTATATGACGGATTTGACTCTATGGGCATTATCAAATACATTAAGTACTATTAGCAATGAATTAATAGTATATAACTTAAGTTGTTCTTTTGACGAGATATTCAGTTCTCGGCTTCTCAAGTTTCTCCGTCTCCCTAGTTGGAGGCGTGGCGGTGCTTTTGGACGTCACACACGGAAGAGAGATGAACTCTGTGTCAAGTGCCACCAACACAGACTCTGCAATGATACTTACGAGACAGTGCTAGATTTCTGGTTTGTCAGGAACGCTGGTGATCAGACACTTCGAAATACCGAAAGGAACTAGCTCGGATGGTAATGCTAGACCTAGTTTCTTTATCTACCGCGATTAATTGCATATGGCGGAACACTGTCTCAAAGAATAAATTCTTCAAGCAGAGTTTGTTTCGGACTGTAAGATTCCCACTTAGTCTTTATACGCTAGTCATAACTTACTGAATTTACGCAGTATTGTGACAACGAATATTGCCTTTATTATATTAAAATAGCACTAACTATAATCAGCATGTCTTACTACTTAGCAGCATATAGTGCCTGGATAGGCCTGAAGTGACCAAAACAAGTCACACACTTGTAATTTAGTGTGATAATGATTGCGTTGTTACGTAACAGCCGTGTTTCTTGATTCATTTCGTAGAAGTTGTCAACTGTTTGAAAAAAATCTACTTGTCACGTTAAAAAGCGCCATTTTCGTCGAATGATTATTTTGCTTACCGTAAAAGCAACGTTGGAGTAAAGACTGTTATTGTATACCATTGCATAGTAGAAATCGTAATAGCACAAATTTCAATTTCTTTTTGCCTTTTTTGCTGGCACAGTCTGAATAGGATAAATTTATGAAAAATAAAAACGATATTGATAGGCATACAAACATCTGAAATCGCTAAACGTAACTTCGAAAAGAACGGTTGGGATTAGTGTAAGTCTGAAAAATATCGAATTTGTGGCGCGTACTAATGAACATAAACAAGTGATCGTTAAAAAGAAAGACGCCTGTTGTCTATTGTATAGGTTAAATGCTTATTTTACTTTGTGGCTAAGATACACTGAATTTCAAACAGAAGCCAAACGCACACATTTTCTGCCCATTTTCTGCGCAGAATCTTGGCTGCAACATTGTCAACTGTTTGGATTCACGAACCTTAGAATTACACACTTAATAAAGTAATAAAATCTATATCATTCTCCTGTATGTTTCGAAAAGCTAGTTAATTTTCAATATTATAATGAGCTTGACTGCCGGTAATAGTTACTCTTATGTAACTCGTTGAAAACAAATAAAAGGGTAAAATACCCAACCGAGATGAGAAAATTCTCTAAAACAACGATTAAACTGAAACGTATGCTGCATTTCTTCATTTGAAACTTACATTTTTCGTATAACTGGTACATAAAACTAGCCGGTTGCTAAATGGGGCTAAACCAACAAAACTAATTATTTTTGAATGAAAATTTATCTGCATGAATTCTATGGAAACGTACCGAGTAATTTAAACGGAATGATACGAATATAGCGTAATTTTTCATTGAGTAAATAATGTAGCTCTGTTTATAAGATAGTCAAGCGATTTTTTTCCGATGCTATTTAACAAATATTTACTCATATAAAATGGTAGTTTTAGATTTAATACATGCTACATCTGACGCAATACATTATTGAGCCTCTGGACGTTTCTTCGAATCCACAAATTTCAAATCGTATTCGCCAACTGAATATTTCCGGTCTTTAAGAGAGGCTGTAATCATAAAGTAAAATACAGCTCCTTTGACCAGCCGATAATACATAGTGAATCACGTATCACTTGCACCGCAGATATTTCGAATATGGAAGCCGCTCTTGATATCCAGTTTTCACAGAACTGAACTGTAAACAAGGGCACGTATTTGAAGCCTGTACACGGAATTTGAAACGTTTGCGAAGGTGCAGTCATTTACAACAGTTATAAATTTTTAAATGGGACAATCCATATTGACAGTAAAATCCTAAAAGTAGCGTAAATGAGACAGTCAGCGGTGTTTGTTGCAGGGAGCTAGTGCAAGTAGTTCACGAATTATCGTATTGCGAACATTGTAAACACCGACAGCTGTTTGTTCTATCCTATTGCTTAGACGGTAGGCGCCGACGTTATGTTTGTTTACATTGTGGTGTGTGTACACTGCAATTGCACAGCGACGGTCCTGCCAGTTAGTTTGTGATAGTGGACACAGTAGAACAGGGCCAGTGTGGAAAAAGAGGACTCCCTCGTACTTAATGGTAAATGTAGGAAGAATTCAGTTCATTCGTGTACCGTGTACGCCGAGAAATAACTGAAAAGACATCAACCGTCGTGACAATTATTTGTAAACGTTTTCAAAAAATCACAGGCATGTGGTAGTGTGACGCTTAAGACACGCAACAGAACGAAACGCGTGACTGTAGGTGAGGGTGAAATTAATGTTCTGGCTGCTGTAGCAGTAGAACCGCAAAGTACGAGGGTAATCCCAAAAGTAAAGTCTCCTATTTTTTTATAAGTACAGAACTCTGTTTGTGTGGCAGTTTGTCATACCGTTATGAAGAGTGCTTCACGCGCTGTGTGTAAACGTGCGCACGCCGCGCTGAGGCGCTCAGTCTTGGCAGCCGTTGAGAATGGAGCTCCCGTTGGATTTTATCGCCAAGTGCGAATCGAGCGCAGTTATTCGGTTTTTGAACGCAAAGGGCACTGCGCCGATTGAAATCGAACGCCAGTTGACGGAAGTGTGTGGTGAGTCGTGCATGGATGTCAAAAATATTCGTAAGTGGTGTAGAGAGATTGCAGCTGGTCGGACCGAAATTCACGACGAACAAAGCAGCGGGAGACCGTCAGTTTCTGAAGAGACAGTGTTGAAGGTTGAGTAAAGCATGCGTGAAGATCGGCGGATCACCGTGGATGATCTCTGCACGTTGGTTCCTGAGGTTTCCCGAAGCGCCGCTCACATAATTTTAACTGCAACATTGAACTACCGGAAGGTGTGCGCAAGATGGGTGCCACGCATGCTGACTGCGGCAACGAGTTGATGCTTCCCGCGCGTATCTTCAGTGCCTTGCATCCGAACAGGACAACTTTCTGGACTCAATTGTCACGGGTGACGAAACCTGGGCATACCACTTTACACCTGAGACCAAGCAACAATCACGCCAGTGGCGGCATCCTTCTTCGCTAAAGCCGCGTAAATTCAAACACAGTCTGCGGGTAGAGTCATGACAACCATTTTTTGGGATCGGAAAAGGGTATTGTTGGTCGACTTTGGGCCCACTGGGACCATAATTAACGCTGACAGGTACTGTGAGACTCTGAAAAAACTCAAACGAGCAATTCAGAACCGGAGAAGAGGAATGTTAAGCAAGGGCGTACATATTCTCCATGACAACGCTCGCCCACACATCGCTCGACAAGCCATTGCTCTCCTGTAATAGTTTCAATGGAACATAATCACCCACCCACCCTATAGTCCTGACTTGGCGCCCAGTGACTTTCGCCTGTTCCGTAAGTTAAAAGAACATTTGGCCGGAAAGTGATTCAGCTCCGACGACGAGGTGAAAGAAGAGGTTCATAACTTTCTGAACAGCATGGCGGCGAGCTGGTATGACATTGGCATACAAAAATACATCGACAGAAATGGTGATTATGTCGAAAAATAGCTAAATGTTCAAGCTGTAAACTGATGTAAACCATTGCAGAAATAAACATGTCAATGTCCTTATAAAAAATAGGGGACCTTACTTTTGGAATTACCCTCGTAATTACCGTGCAATCGCACGAGGAAGCGGCATGAACCAGGCAATTGTACTAAGCGTTCTCCATCGTCAGAAGTTCCATCCCTGTCGCATGTTTCCACGAAGTGTTGCATTGGAATGAATTTGCGAATCGTATGATCTTTTTTACGTGGGCATTAAGATAACGATAGTCGGGACGTTTCATGTATCTTGTTTGTGGATGAAGCAACATTTACTAATCACGGTGAAGTAAATCGCAGAAACATGCGCTACTGCGTTGTTGACAATCCGCGCTGGTTTCCTCATGTGGAGCGTCTAAAGAGTGCTGTGTGGAATAGTGCACCATCACCTCATGTTGTTCGTAGAGGGATCATAGAGGGATCACCGCATTCGCGCAAGAATCTCAACCTCCTAACGGACCATCTCCTATAGATATTTATAAGAGATTCCTCTTCAGACTTGGTGGAACCTGTGTTATCCACACGTTGGTTGCTCGGTCCATAGTACACGTATTACGACTGTGTGTCTACAGGAATTGTTTCCAAATCGATGTATTGTATGAAGAGGACCTGTACGAGGGGCGTTTGAAAAGTCCATGCAAAAATAAAAACTACCTACGTGTTTGGGATAAACCTTTTTTATTTTTCGACATAGTCTCCTATTAGACTTACACACTTCGTCCAACGCTGTCCTAATTTGTTGATCCCTTCCGAATAATAGGAATTTTCCGAGTCTGCAAAATAGCTATTAGTTGCTGCAATCACCTCCTTGTTTGAATAAAATCTTTGTCCCGCTAGCCATTTCTTCAAATTGGGGAACAAATAGTAGTCCGAGGGAGCCAAGTCTGGTGAATAGGGGGATGTGAAATGAGTTGGAATCCTATTTCCATTGATTTTGTGACCGCAACTGCAGAGGTGTGTGCTGGTGCACTGTCGTGATGGAACACGACTTTTTTGCGGTCCAATCGCCGGCGTTTTTCTTGCAGCTCGGTTTTCAGACGGTCCAATAACGATGAATAATATGCACCTGTAATAGTTTTACCGTTTTCCAGATAGTCGATGACGATTATCCCTTGCGAATCCCAAAATACAGTCGCCATAACCTTTCCGGCCGAAGTAATGGTCTTCGCCCTTTTTGGTGCAGATTCTCCCTTGGTAACCCATTATTTAGATTGTTGTTTGGTCTCATGAGTATAGTAATGTATCCATGTTTCATCCACAGTGACGAAACGAGCTTAAAGTCCTGCGGATTCTTCCTGAACAGCTGCAAACAATCCTTACAACACTTCATACGATTCCGTTTTTGATCAAGCGTGAGCAATCGCGGAACCCATCTTGCGGATAGCTTTCTCATGTCCAAATGTTTACGCAAAATATCACTGATTTTATCAATCCAGAACGTTCAGCATCACTTGTGCCCATATAGCCGCTCCTAAAATTTTGAAACCACTTATAAACTGTTCTAATCGAAGGTGCAGAGCCACCGTAATGTTTATCAGGCTTCCTTTTAGTCTCCTGAGACGTTTTGCCTTTCATAAACTAATGTTTAATCACCACACGAAATTCTTTTCGTCCATTTTTTGACAATCACTCGACTTCCTTGATTCACACGAATGCCAAACACAAAGAGATAGACCAATGTGGCTGAAACTTGGAGTGCGTTCTTTCCAAAGATGCTACTAACTAAACGTGACCGCGATACGCGCCGGTGTGCCATCTCTCGAACTTTGCACGGATTTTTCAAACGTCAGATGATATGAAACGGCATATTACTGCTGCCTGCGCTGAAATTTCCTCTGAAATGCTGGAACATATGTAGGAATCGTTGCATAGCAGACTGCAAGCATGTATTGACGCTGGTGGTGGTTATTTTGAGTGCAGGCTTTGAGGGTACATACTGCTTTACGTGTCAGACCCCATAAAGGCACTGATTCACATTTGCTTGTCCTAGGCCATCTATTTAACAACACGACACCACCGAAGACATATTAACATCAATGTAAGGCAGCATATCTACAACCATGCTAAATTCACTTTCGTTTGTGCTACCATGTGGAAAAAACAACTTCGGTATTAGCAATGTTCAGATTACGATATCTCTTTAACTGCTTAGACTAGACTTCTGCAAAAAATACCACTGACATTCTAATTTACTGTACTTTTGTTGTGGTACTGTCAATAGGCATTGTCCCATTAAATTATTTGCACCTGTTATAAATAAATACATATTCGAAAGTGAAAACTCTCTCTGGACAAGTTGCAAAGGCTGGCTCCTGCCTACCATTCCAATTTGTGAAATCCACTTGTCAGTGGCGTCTTCCTTTCCCGAAATGTTTGGAGTGCAAGTTGTAGGTGACCCACTCTGTATGAAGAGCCTGAACTGTGCATCAGTCTAATGTAAGACCCATGGGAAATTGTTAAAGCAGAATACCTACGTATTAAAGAGCGGTTCAGTGCGTAATTATTACGCTTTTCTAAGATAGTCTTCTATTTTCTTGGTAACTCGTGCTTATTCTTCCGTTGTTATGAGAGAAAGAAATCATCCTTAAAGCTGTATGTCGTTATTATTAGCCGTAACATTTCCCAGAGGCATTTCTCAAACCTGTTTTCTGCCAATTAAAGTTAGCATGAGAAGCAAGCGCCGTAAATATTTGTTTGCGAGGGACTCGATTTGAAAAGTTAAATTACATGCTCTTGTGAATACTCACGTCCTACGATTTTTCCACTCCTTCACATTTTAATGGAGAGCGCTAAATCCGGTTGCAGTCCTGAAATTAGATGTTTCCTTCATCGGACTTGACAACTCACTTAGGCAGTGCGGGCCTACTTCAAGAGGGGGGACATGAAAAAGTGAACGCAAGCTTGCAAAGAATGAGTCCCCCCTCCCGAGGAGAGCTTGTTACCGGGAATAATTACAAAAATAACGAGGTTGAGCATTCAGCGTATCGTCAACTAGAACTCAACTGCAGATGAGAAAATTCCTGGCGCCTGGCGCCCACATTTCGCGGGTTGTTACTCCCGCATCTGGCATCTTGAGACGGCGAAAACGTACGTTAGCGCGGGCCGTTTCTTGCTGTATTATATGCAGTCATCAATTGACTTTAGTGGAAGAACATAAGGAACCTCATCACCAAAACATATGCTCCATAACACTGCAGCGCAGTTGCATAAATATATAGTGTCATCACGAATTGTTGGACAGTTTCATAGATCACGTTTTTAGGAACGCCTATCTGAAATAGGAAAGCTTGAATTCCTGATGTTGGTATTTCATTTTATAAGCCAAAAAGAGGAAAAGCTGTAGGGTAATATGGAGTAAAGTGTCCATTCTAAGGGAGATGGAATTTTCACGTAACCATGGCTATTGACAGAAGGTTGCCGCTTACATATTTTGAATCTACATGTTTTTACTGTAAGGTATCACACTAAAGAAAATTTATATTGAATAGGACCCGTAAGCTGTTTTCTGAAGACTTACATAGTGGCCTCTGTTCCCAGTCTGAAGGGTTAAAGTGCAGTGCAGACACGCAAGAGGCGTACAATATGTAATGCACTACGTTTTTTCTCGAGCAATTTCGGTTGAAAAATTGCGGAATTTGTTCTGAGATATCGTGGAATATTCCCCCTTCAACCCCTGTAGTTTCATGAAATTCCGATGGGTGGCGGCGCTGTAAGTAGCCTTCAAAATGGGGTTCCAAGCAGAGAGCTCTCATTGAGTTTCTTTTGGCGGAAAACCCGAGAATCACCTGTATTCATAGGCGCTTGCAGAAAGTTTGCGGAGATCTGGCAGTGAAGAATACAGGTGAGTCTTTGGACGAGGCATCTGCCATCACCGTAATGGGCCGCGCAAACCTGCCCAATCCCCCACGTGCCGGCCGGCCTCACACAGCTGTGAGTCCTGCATCGCTAGAACGTGCGGACACCCTCATTCGAGGTGCACTACGGATGCAAACGGACTTCTTCTCTGTGATAGCGAAAGGCCTCACGTAAGTCTGCGCACCCGAGACGAGTTCACAAACCTTCACTGAACTCTCTTCGTCACCCAACCAAGAGCACGGATCTCACACTTTCCGTCTCCATCTGTTTGGCTCAATGGAGAGTGCACTCTGCGGGAAGCAGTACATGTATGACGGGGAGGTTATTGATGCAGCAAGACCTTGTCTCCGACGTCGACCGGTAGACCTACAGACCCTCAGAGTCTCTGACGCAAGGGAGTCGCTCTGAACGGATATTATGTTGAAAAATAGGGTTTGGTAGCCAGAGAGTAGGACATAATGTGGTGTATTGGAATCCTGAACAAAATCAATCTTGCGGCTTTCAGAAAAAAGTGTTGCCCCTCGTACATGCTCCCGATGTGGTCAGCAACATTCTTTCGTCACCGGCATGGCGTCTTCTTTTAAGTGCAACAACCTTGTTGTTTCTAGACTGAACTGTCAACGATATCATCCACATTATAAATATGATGAGCAGGATGATTTTTTTCCGTGCACTGTATTAAGGATATCAGAAAAGTTTCTACATTGACCTTATTAAAAGCTTGCCCTCGCAATCGAGTTAGGTTTCCTAAGACTAAGCTAGGTTAGTTAGGTTTTCTAAGACTAAGCTGTCTTTACCTTCCATCTCGGACTCATAGTTAAAACAACAGGGTATTTTATTCCACTCTGGCGACTGGAATACTGCTCTCCATAGATCGTATACTGTAAATGCGTAAAACCGCTTTTCCATTTCGAAAACCAAATCAAGGATTTCTTGTTCTTTACTGAACACACTACGTAAACTATCCATAAACTTTTTATCACCGATCGAATCTCTGTTTTTTTTTTCTTTCTCACCATATTACGTGGAACATGAAATTACTTTGCTGCTAAAGAAGAAGGCACTTTATCAATCGTTATCGCCTCAACAGCTTTTTCTGCCCACTCAGGGTACGATGTTTGTTACAAGCGTTTCCAGACGTATTTTCTAGACACGTTAATGTCTTAGTTTCAGAAACAATTTCATGCGGCTTCAGCAGACAATTTTCAATCGGATTTTTGTGCTGGGTCAAATACAACAAAACAATGACGGTTTTTAAACAACAATAATTAATTAATTCAAAATTGTCAGAAAGACAAAGAATGATGGATGAGGGCTTCTATATAAAATGATTTAGAAGTCAATCTTTGTTATTATGTGTGATGTATTGAAGTAAGTCTTATTGAGATAAACATTAAAAATCAACTGTTAGAAAAACTGGCCATGTTTTCCTGATCGGACGCCATGTCGACATTAGTGATTCACAGGTGAAACTGCCAAACAAAAAAAAGTATCGAACATTTGTAAACCAAACGATATTGTTTAAACAGTGATATTATAAAAAGGTATTACTCTGCAATTAAGGTTGCTGACAAGAATAATATAAATGACTTACCTTACATCAGACGACTGAAAATCCAAAACGTTTTTACCAAAAAAAGAAAATAGAGAAACAAGCTTTCTCTGTCAGTCTCACTGAGAAGGGTGATGGTGTATGTTAGAAGTAGCTTCACCAAGCGGCAGCACTGTTCACAGCAGAAAAATGAGCCATGGCCACTTTTCCCGTCCTAGCCACGTCACCTCACCTTCCCCTATATCAGTGTTGCTGTAAAATAGTATGGCGTTGGGTTTGTGTATACAGCAACTTTTATATAGGTTTATTCTTTTAAAGAAGAATACAGCAAATTAGTCACAATTGATAAAGCTATTTATTTGCACAAATGGCGCCGTGATTGGCTTCGAACCTACCGGTTTATCTTCAGACGGCTCTCCACATCAAGTTGCACATTTGTTAAAGTTAACAGAAATTTTGGTTGTTTATTCCTCCTTGTATTGAAAGATTCTTGGGATGTTGGTGGCTGCAGTAAAAACGATCTACTTAAAAGTAAATATCTTTTAAAATGGTCGAACACAATGTAAACACATCTTTAAGAATGAGTAAGTAAAATGTATCAACCAAAATTCAGTTTTACAAAGCTGTTTACGTCGTGTGCGATTGTTATAAAGGATAGTTATGTTTAAGTACGACGTTTCTAACATCTTTTTTTTGCTGTAGGGTATCAACATCCTAAGACTCCTTCACCACAAGAGGGGAGGAGGGAGACAAAAACTTCTGTAAACTTCAACAAATGTGCACCTTGATGTGAACAGCCGTCTGAAAATGGACCTGTCGGTTCGAAAGCAGTCACGGCGCTATTTGTGCAAATACAGTGGTGTCCAAAATTAAAACAACAAACGAAAATTCTGCAAGGTTGCTTTTATTTTCCCACAATACATTATAAACAGGTGATACTGAAATAAAAACAATATAGAGCATACAGAACTGCAACAGGCATAAAGGTAGCCAATATATATATTTTTTTTACACACACATTGCGAAAGCTGGTTAATGTGCTCAGTATGCAGTATGGAGGGGTACCCGTGGTCATTTTGATAAATAATCAGCATTGGCGGCCGAAGACTTCCGGCATAAGAAGTCAGCCTCATTCTGCCAACGGCCTTGTCAAAGAGGGCGGAGGAGCGGATAGAGGTTCAGGGCACTCTCTTGTCCTAGGGGTGGGAAATTGCCCCGAAAGGCGGAAGAATCAGCAATGATCAACGACATGAGGATTCAGAAGGCAATGGAAACCACTGCATTAAAGACACATAACGTGTATCCACAGGACATGTGACCTGTATTTGAAGAAGTGTCAGGATGATCTCTCCATTGGCCTAAGATTCCGGAATAGTCCCCCATTCGGATCTCCGGGAGGGGACTGTCAAGGGGGAGGTTACCATGAGAAAAAGATTGAATAATCAACGAAAGGATAACGTTCTACGAGTCGGGGCGTGGAATGTCAAAAGCTTGAACGTGGTAGGGAAACTAGAAAATCTGAAAAGGGAAATGCAAAGGCTCAACCTAGATATAGTAGGGGTCAGTGAAGTGAAGTGGAAGGAAGACAAGGATTTCTGGTCAGATGAGTATCGGGTAATATCAACAGCAGCAGAAAATGGTATAACAGGTGTAGGATTCGTTATGAATAGGAAGGTAGGGCAGAGGGTGTGTTACTGTGAACAGTTCAGTGACCGGGTTGTTCTAATCAGAATCGACAGCAGACCAACACCGACAACGATAGTTCAGGTATACATGCCGACGTCGCAAGCTGAAGATGAACAGATAGAGAAAGTGTATGAGGATATTGAAAGGGTAATGCAGTATGTAAAGGGGTACGGAAATCTAATAGTCCTGGGCGACTGGAATGCAGTTGTAGGGGAAGGAGTAGAAGAATAGGTTACAGGAGAATATAGGCTTGGGACAATGAATGAAAGAGGAGAAAGACTAATTGAGTTCTGTAACAAGTTTCAGCTAGTAATAGCGAATACCCTGTTCAAGAATCACAAGAGGAGGAGGTATACTTGGAAAAGGTCGGGAGATACGGGAAGATTTCAATTAGACTACATCATGGTCAGACAGAGATTCCGAAATCAGATACTGGATTGTAAGGCGTACCCAGGAGCAGATATAGACTCAAATCACAATATAGTAGTGATGAAGAGCAGGCTGAAGTTCAAGACATTAGTCAGGAAGAATCAATACGCAAAGAAGTGGGATACGGAAGTACTAAGGAATGACGAGATACGTTTGAAGTTCTCTAACGCTATAGATACAGCAATAAGGAATATCGCACTAGGCAGTACAGTTGAAGAGGAATGGACATCTCTAAAAAGAGCCATCATAGAAGGTGGGAAGGAAAACATAGGTACAAAGAAGGTAGCTGCGAAGAAACCATGGGTAACAGAAGAAATACTTCAGTTGATTGATGAAAGGAGGAGGTACAAACATGTTCCGGGAAAATCAGGAATACAGAAATACAAGTCGCTGAGGAATGAAATAAATAGGAAGTGCAGGGAAGCTAAGACGAAATGGCTGCAGGAAAAATGTGAAGACATCGAAAAAGATATGATTGTCGGAAGGACAGACTCAGCATACAGGAAAGTCAAAACAACCTATGGTGACATTAAAAGCAACGGTGGTAACATTAAGAGTCTCCCTAATGCATCCGAGACGTGCTCTATGGGATTCAAATCGGGAGAGGGAGCAGGCCACGCCATGCATGTAGTATCTTCCGTTTCCAAGAAAACATCAACCACCAGTGTTCTATGAGGTCGGGCATTGTCGTCTATCAGTACGAAGTCTGAGCTCACACCGCCTTGCAACAACCACACATGAGGTCCCAGGATCTCGTCGCGGTATCTGACTGCAGTTAAACCGTGCGGATTCATTCGTACAATTTCGTGAAGAGGTGGTGTGTGGTCAAAATAATCCCTGCCCGCACCATTAAGGATGCTCCTCGATATCAGTCTCTTTCCACAATGTTTGGATTCCGAAATCGTGTTCCACGTCCCCTCCAGAAACGTATGCGTCGAGAATCACTCTCCAGACCAAGTCGGAACTCATGTGCGAAAAGAACATTGACCTGCTGTTCGACCTTCCAGGTGGCATGTTCAGGACTCCACTCTAGACGTTCACTTCTGTGAAGACGCATCAGAGGTATACATACGGAAGGTCTCCGACAGTAAAGGATACTCTGCCGAAGCCTTCAGTACACCGTTTCTCTCGATAAAACTCGTCCAGAGGATGCTGCGAGGTCAGAATCCAGTTGCCGTGCAGTACTAAGGCGGTACAGTCGTGCCCTTAGGTCAAATAACGGTCCTCTCTTTTTGGTATCAAACGTTGTCGGCCCTGATCTGGTCTTCGTAATACTGTTTCGGTCTCTATAAATTGTCGCCAGATCCGAGAAACATCAGAACGATTCACATTAAGCCTTCGGACCACACCAGTTTACAACTGTCCTGCTTCCGTTCTTCTTAAGGACCTTCACCGCAGAGAGTATGGAAGGCGTCTTCTTCGTGGTGTACTCCACCGCCTTTGATTATATACACAGCGACTGTGGATGTGGGACTGTCCCGCAGACATTACCCCTTTTGATATGTGGCCTGACGTCATAGTTGACGTAGTAGTTGTCTGTTGATCCGATTGCCATCTTCCGTGCAGAACACGGTTGTACGGACATCTGTTGACAGTTATAGGATTATATCGTGAACTAGACACAAGACGCGGAAATAATGGTTTGTTGCTATAATTTTCGACGCCAGTGTAAATAGCATTGTCGCTAGTGGCTGATTCCTGTCTTCTTCATTGAAAGAATGAACCTGTATTTTGTACCCAGCGACGGTCTCAAGATTTCAGTTTTCGAAAAAATAGCAAAATAGCTTTTGTTGTTGTCAGTCACTACTCCTTTTTCTCAAGATGCGCTTGAGGAAAGATTCCCAATTTTCAAGTGCTTTATTTTTTATTATGGGGCATACGTGTGACGAGTTTGACGTATGAGCTGCTGTGGACGATCTGTAGCGTTATCTCTTTTGACTATACATGACATGTATTTATAACTGTTTGCTATTGTACGTTTCCGTTTTGAAAGAGTACTCTGCGCTGTAAATTCTGTGGTGCTATTTAAACTATACTGGTCTGCTGGAACGCACATGAAAGTGTTGTATAGACACCAGACATTTACATGACAACATAGACGGACTATTGATCAAGGAACACTTAATGTAACTCAACTGCACTACGCACTGTAAAGATTCAGGATGTTGTGGCTACATAAACTTTCATGTCATGCTGCAAATACGCGGTTCATTATAGATGATATTGTGAAGTACCATCGTAAAAATGGTTACCTGTAAGAGTCACATTCTCAATTAGTGAAATTGCATCAGTTTCTGTGAAAAAAATCACATTCAGTATGTCGAACAACTGTCGTTCTGACACAAACCGCACTCCACGTTGTGGCTTAGGATTGTCAACAGATTGAGTATGCTGACGAAGCAATACTACAGCGGATTCATTCAGGTTCCGTGAGATACGTAATCACACGTTTTACACAAATTCTAACGACACGACGACGACAGTAAACGACTGTTCAAATGGTTCAAATGGCTCTGAGCACTATGGGACTTAACTGCTGAGGTCATCAGTCCCCTAGAACTTAGAACTACTTAAACCTAACTAACCTAAGGACATCACACACATCCATGCCCGAGGGAGGATTCGAACCTGCGACCGTAGCGGTCGCGTGGTTCCAGACTGTAGCTCCTAGAGCCGCTCGGCTACCTCGGCCGGCTAACGACTGTGCTACGAAGGGGGAGATATGAGTAACTGTGAAAGAACCAAATATTTAGGCCTGTACCTAGGAATAACACGAGAATATCACATGTTTAGTGGCACTTCATCTCAACTTCCCTGTGTTTACTTATTTCGTTGGCGATGTACCTTTCGAACATTTTGAGCTGTATTATAGTTTTGAGCATTGCTTACAGTGAGCTCCAGTCTTGTCATTTTGTCACTGTTCGTTATCAGTTATACTTACCGAGAGGAATATGGCAGCACGAACGTTTCCGTATCAATTCTAAATCATTTCTGACGAATCCTGTTGTGAAATGGTGTAGTTTACTTCCCCCATTCGCTTCTTCTTTCGGCATTCTCTGATGTCGACTGGAAATGCTACTTGATTGTTTAACTCTGAGTCGAAATCAACGAATTTTGTAGTAAAAGCATTGAATTTTGCATCGAAATAGTCAGTTTTGAGCATAAATTAGCAAATCATGTGCTGAAATCAATTAATTTTGTACCAAACTCTACAAATTTCGTCACACGTCTCCCCCTTCCGTTAAACCTGTACATCAAAGAAACAAATGCAGTTATTCAATTGGTTTTAAGCTCTGCAGTCATGTCACAGAACACTTACATCTAAGAGTTCTTGCATCACTGTGTGTTTTAGATTGTACATATGACATCAGCATTCCCACATGATTTATAAATCATTTCCTGTGTATGCACCTCGGATTGAAAAGCGATAGTTTGTACTGATCCCGTCTCTCACAGAGACGAACTTGGAGAATTCCTGTCAGAGGGCTTTCAAGGACATGGCAATGAATCACTCCCAACCCTCCATATACCTGCCTACCAAACCAGTAAGCAGTAGCGAATTCATTCTTAAAACTTTCCAATCACACCTCGTATTTATGCGGGTTTTCATGCAGGACAGGGAAGGTGCTCAATGCTGGTCCAAGACGTGTGGGAACCCAGGTAGCCACTTGTACCTCTGCTGTGCCAACGGTGG
This sequence comes from Schistocerca nitens, assembly GCF_023898315.1. NCBI lineage: Eukaryota > Metazoa > Arthropoda > Insecta > Orthoptera > Acrididae > Schistocerca > Schistocerca nitens. The sequence goes on from NC_064614.1 coordinate 1,090,711,811, forward strand.
GCACCCTTGGCAGAGGCGTGGAGACCTAAATGTATGGTAACTTTGCCTAGCGCATGGCCCAGTCAGGGATTCCGGCTGCGTCAGCCTTGCCCATTCACAGCTTTTTGCAAAAGAACACCTTGGCGGCATCCTCTAGTCCTGTCACCCATGGTGACCTCTTGCTCTTGGCGTGACCTTGGCTTCAACCACTACATAAAGAGGCGGTGGCGCAACAGGTTATGTATGTGCCATGTCGCCCCTAATGGATCGAAAGTAGGAAAGGGTTTAGCGAGGTGACTAGCTTTTCTGGCAACTTAACATTTTTACGTTTAATTGACCGATTACAGTTTGCTACTGAAAGGGTGAACCGTTTTTTATTCAAAATAAATTTGACGAACGCGAATATCTTAGCATCACTTGGATTAAGTACAGATATACTTCCTGTTAGTGACATACGAAAATTCGTGTCGGACTGGGATTCGATCCCAGCTTTCCCGCTTATGAGCGGTTGCCTTAACAACTTGTGCACACCTCCCAGACTGAATCAAACTTCCGTACGTCACACTGTTAAAAAAATGGTTCTGAGCACTACGGGACTTAACTTCTAAGGTCATCAGTCCCCTAGAAGTCAGAACTACTTAAACCTAACTAACCCAAGGACATCACACACATTCATGCCCGAGGCAGGATTCGAACCTGCGACCGAAGCGGTCGCGCGGTTCCAGACTGTAGCGCCTAGAACCGCTTGGCCACTCCGGCCGGCTGTCACACTGTCTACATCTCTATACTACAGTGTCTTACATCCATCACTTAATGCTCGCAGCTTTACTTTGTATTCCCACACAAGTGAGAACGAGATTATGAGGAATCGTGCCCGCCTCTGCATGTAATATTTACTTGCATGCTTGGGGGGAAAGACATGAATAATGACTAACAGTCGTCTGAAATGAATTAAAAATAAATTCGCTGAATGCGAAAATCTTGGCATCAGCTGTGTTAGATAAGGATATACTACCTATCAGTAAGACATGGTTGAGGCCATCGCTAGTGATAAGCAGTGAAATCCAGGTTTGAATCTCGGTCTGGCACAAAGTTTCGTATGTCAATAATGCACAGTATAACACGTAGTATACTGTGTCTATACCTAACACAGCTGCTGCGAAGATATTCAGATTCAGCGAATTTACTTTGAATTAATTTTAGACGCCTGTGAACTGGCAATGTCTGTTCATCTAGACATCAAGTAAGCCATTTTTAAGTAATTATTTCATGCGAACAATTTTTTTATACCATGCTCATTCATTCGTCCAATTAACAATATAATACTGATATATTATTATATTCACGTTAAAGAGTGTAGGGCAGTTGCACTCTCTCACGAGCTTTTTCAGAATGGAGTGGTACTAGGTTAATGGAATATTTTTGCTATACATTGATTCGTGACAGTTTTCGTCATCACATATGATAAACGCTTTAGAAATGATCCGTGTGACTACGCTTTCAACTCCGTGATGGTGTTGACAGACGATACATTTGTGTAGAAGCAAAATATACAAACTGAGTAGTGCATGTCCCACATAGGCAACATCAAGGAGAACGTGAGCTCTAGAGCGCCGTGGTCCCGTGGTAGCGTGAGCAGCTGCTGAAGGAGAGGTCCTTGGTTCAAGTCTTCCCACGAGTGAAAATTTTACTTTCTTTATTTTTGCATAGTTATTATCTGGCCGTTCGTTCATTGACGTCTCTGTTCACTGTAGTAAGTTTAGTGTCTGTGTTTTGCGACCGCATCGCAAAACCGTGCGATTAGTAGACGAAAGGACGTGCCTCTCCAATCGGAACCGAAAACATTTGATCGCAAGGTCATAGCTCAACCGATTCCTCCACAGGAAAACACATCTGATATATTCTATACGACACTGGTGACGGCATGTGCGTCACATGACAGGCATATGTTGTCGACCCACCTAACTTGTACACTTTGCGAATGGGTAAAAAGATTCTTCTGCCTTGCCCGATTTAGGTTTTCTTGTGGATGTGATAATCACTCCCAAAAAAGTGATGAAAACATAAGAGTTTATCACATAAACTGAAAATAAAAAATTAAAATTTTCACTAGATGGAAGATTTGAACCAAGGACCTTTCGTTCCGCAGCTGCTCACGTTATCACGAGACCACGGCGCTCCTGCGGTCCCAGTGTTCATGATGTTGCCTATCTTCCCATGAACTACTCAGTTTGTATATTTAGCTTATTTTTTCACGGTTCCACACAACTTCTTCCTGTTTTCTCAATTGATCTGTGACCAGTTTTTCAAGGCCTATCCACTGTGCCAACTTATAACTAAATCTGAAGGGGGTGCGATGGGGAGGTTCCCTTGTGAGAAATAGTCGTTAAGAAAAAAAATTCGGACGTTTCACCCTTTTCAAGTTAATTAGCATTGAATTTGGCCAATCAGGCCGTTGGGCGCACAGATTCAAGCAGACCTTCAAAGGCGGTGTCGCCAAAGGCGTTCATCGTTCGGTCTTCGACCCCGAGCCAAAGGCTGAGCAGTCTCGTGCACTGTTATGTTACGCTATGAGAACAGCGGATACTAATTGTACCTGGCGCGACTCTTGAACTGCGCGCACAACGACCTGATCGGCTTACTTCAATGCCTAATAACTCGGAAGCGGCGCAACGTATCGAATTTTTTTGCTAACAGTACTTTCTCAGCACAACCCAACCTGCAACACCCTAACAAGCGTTTCAGACTGACCACCTTGTATATATGCGATTGCACGACGTTTGCGCGAGTGTACTTGTGGAAATCGATCAGAAAATATTTGTTGAATACCTAAGCGGATTTAAAAATTTGAAAATTCGAGAGTATTTTTGAGCGGGAAATACATTTTTGGGGTATAAACGTAGGCTTCCGCAGCCATTGTCACAATCAGTAAAATTTTTCTGGGTTTCTAACCGCATTGTCAATATGTAAAACAATGCTATGTCACAACTGCCGCCTGGTTTTCCACTCGCCGAATCTCGCCAATCACAAGCAGTAATGCAAACACCAATCAAAATATCGGGTTTCCCCCAATGAAAAGAAATAATAAAAACACAAATAAATAACTTCTGACATTCCTCTCCTTCATCCTTAACAGCCTGTCAGAATTCGATAACAGGCACGTCTGCAGGTATATAAGAAACAAAGTTTTCTCATTCAGCGCCGGCCGGGGTGACCGAGCAGTTCTAGGCGCTACAGACTGGAACCGCGCGACCGCTATGGTCGCAGGTTCGAATCCTGCCTCGGGCATGTATGTGTATGATGTCCTTAGGTTAGTTAGGTTTAAGTAGTTCTAAGTTCTAGGGGACTGATGACCTCAGAAGTTAAGTCCCATAGTGCTCAGAGCCATTTGAACCATTTTTTCTCATTCAGCAGTAAACAGAAACACCATGAAGAAGGTCACTTGCAACAGTGACCGAAACGTCGGTAGATTTACGTTCCGACAATGCTGTAATAAACCAAGAAAAATTTTATTCATATTTTTGCGATGTTTTGATCATGAATTTTTACTGTGTTCTCGAGTGATCTTGAATGTTCTCAAAAAGCAAATAAAAATAAAGACCGAGCTGATCTTCTTCAATTAGTTATTAATAAATGCTTGAGCACTTCAGTATCATGAGAGCTTGACACAAGGGCAGACAAATGACAGTCAAAATAAATAAATGCAACGTAACGTCTTACATCTACTTACCTGCTAAAGTTTTACGAGAACATCACCCCGCTTCTCCTAATTTGTAACGCCGTTACCACCGACTACGTATGGTATTCATATTACATTTGCTGCAAAGAGCACGGAAATTCCCAAAGATCTGTTCTAGCCACGTTAAAATAAACTTACTGAAATTGTGTTGCAAACGCGCCAGCTCGCTCCCGGCTGTACGCCGATAACAGCGTCGAATTTGCGGCTACGTACGGCTGCATGCCGTGGATGCTGCATTATGAGCTCCGGGGGGCGGAAAGCGCTTGATCAAACTCCTGCAGGCAGAGGTCTGACTGGCATCGTGTGGTGTCTCGGCCTTAGCGCTAACTTAGCCCAAGGTAGTTTGGGCGAAGGCGGCGCGTTGGCAGTGAAGTTTATATTACTTTAGTTGCGAGCAGAAGTTGGCGCGGCGCGAACAGTGAGGCCAAGGGGGCGCCAGCCGGGACAGCGGCACATCAAAGCGGGCCCCGCCGTCCCCCGCTGGGCGCGTCTCACGCGGCAAAGTGAGTGGGGAAGGCGCGCGACCGGCCGGCGAATTACTTATGAGAAGTATCTGTTTCCCGGCGAGCGCTAAAAACGCCTCCCAAAAGGCTCTCTGCGGGAGCGTCTCAGAAAGGCGGCACCCTGTGCAATTATCTCTGGAGAACGCTTACCGCGGTGCGTTCAGAAAGAATCAGGTCACTGGCTACGGGCAGAAAGTTAAGCACGTTAGCTGTCTCGCATTGCAGTTACGGGGCCGTTGCACCTCAAAAGTCGGATTTACTATTTGGAGTTTCAAACGAGATTAAGCTCAGGCAACACACAACGGTTCAATTCTAAATACTCCTCCAGACGGAAGAAAACATGTTGACATGGTTCGTACGTACATAAACACCCCTTTCAAGTTTCATACCTCTAAACACTGACAGAAAGACTTCAGCACCAGGAGGGACTTGTGCGACATAAACGAATTTGGTGGGCGTCTTTCTACATCTCGAAGTGATATCCATAGAAATTTTGCACCAATCGCATGTATGGCGCTAGTAGCGCCACCAGGAGGATGCAAATCGGGTTTGCTTTGGATACACGCTGTAACGGACGGAACGTTAGTTACACTACTGGCCATTAAAATTGCTACACCACGAAGATGACGTGCTACAGACGCGAAATTTAACCGACAGGAAGAAGATGCTGTTATATACAAATGACTAGCTTTTCAGAGCATTCACAAAAGTTTGGCGGCGGTGGCGACACCTACAACGTGCTGACATGAGGAAAGTTTCCAATCGATTTCTCATACACAAACAGCAGTTAACCAGCGTTGCCTGGTGAAACGTTGTTGTGATGCCTCGTTTAAAGAGGTGAAATGCGTACCATCACGTTTCCGACTTTGATAAAGGGCGGATTGTAGCCTATCGCGATTGCGGTTTATCATATCGCGACATTGCTACTCGCGTTGGTCGAGATCCAATGACTGTTAGCAGAATATGGAATCGGTGGGTTCAGGAGCGTAATACGGAACGCCGTGCTGGATCGCAACGGCCTCGTATCACTAGCAGTTCGAGACGACAGGCATCTTATCCGCATGGCTGCAGCCACGTCTCGATCCCTATGTCAACAGATGGGGACGTTTGCAGGACAACAACCATCTGCACGAACAGTTCGACGACGTTTGCAGCAGCATGGACTATCAGCTCGGAGACCGTGGCTGCGCTTACCCTTGACGCTGCATCACAGACAGGAGCGCCTGCAATGGTGTACTCAACGACGAACATGGGTGCACGAATGGCGAAACGTCATTTTTTCGGATGAATCCATGTTCTGTTTACAGCATAATGATCGTTGCATCCGTGTTTTGCGACATCGCTGTGAACGCACATTGGAAGCGTGTATTCGTCATCGCCATACTGGCGTTTCACACGGCGCGATAGTATGGGGTGCCATTGGTTACACGTCTCGGTCACCTCTTGTTCGCATTGACAGCACTCTGAACAGTGGACATTACATTTCGGATGTGTTACGACCCGTGGCTCTACCTTTCATTCGATGCCTGCTAAACCCTACATTTCAGCAGGATAATGCACGACTGCATGTTGCAGGCCCTGTACGGGCCTTTCTGGATACAGAAAATGTTCGACTGCTGCCCTGGCCAGCACATTCTCCAGCTGTACCTGTACGCGCCATCCAAGCTCTGTTTGACTCAATGCCCAAAGTATCAAGGCCATTATTACGGCCAGAGGTGGTTGTTCTGGGTACTGATTTCTCAGGATCTATGTACCCAAATTTTAGTGAAAATGTAATCACATGTCAGGTCTAGTATAATATACACTCCTGGAAATGGAAAAAAGAACACATTGACACCGGTGTGTCAGACCCACCATACTTGCTCCGGACACTGCGAGAGGGCTGTACAAGCAATGATCACACGCACGGCACAGCGGACACACCAGGAACCGCGGTGTTGGCCGTCGAATGGCGCTAGCTGCGCAGCATTTGTGCACCGCCGCCGTCAGTGTCAGCCAGTTTGCCGTGGCATACGGAGCTCCATCGCAGTCTTTAACACTGGTAGCATGCCGCGACAGCGTGGACGTGAACCGTATGTGCAGTTGACGGACTTTGAGCGAGGGCGTATAGTGGGCATGCGGGAGGCCGGGTGGACGTACCGCCGAATTGCTCAACACGTGGGGCGTGAGGTCTCCACAGTACATCGATGTTGTCGCCAGTGGTCGGCGGAAGGTGCACGTGCCCGTCGACCGGGGACCGGACCGCAGCGACGCACGGATGCACGCCAAGACCGTAGGATCCTACGCAGTGCCGTAGGGGACCGCACCGCCACTTCCCAGCAAATTAGGGACACTGTTGCTCCTGGGGTATCGGCGAGGACCATTCGCAACCGTCTCCATGAAGCTGGGCTACGGTCCCGCACACCGTTAGGCCGTCTTCCGCTCACGCCCCAACATCGTGCAGCCCGCCTCTAGTGGTGTCGCGACAGGCGTGAATGGAGGGACGAATGGAGACGTGTCGTCTTCAGCGATGAGAGTCGCTTCTGCCTTGGTGCCAATGATGGTCGTATGCGTGTTTGGCGCCGTGCAGGTGAGCGCCACAATCAGGACTGCATACGACCGAGGCACACAGGGCCAACAACACCCGGCATCATGGTGTGGGGAGCGATCTCCTACACTGGCCGTACACCACTGGTGATCGTCGAGGGGACACTGAATAGTGCACGGTACATCCAAACCGTCATCGAACCCATCGTTCTACCATTCCTAGACCGGCAAGGGAACTTGCTGTTCCAACAGGACAATGCACGTCCGCATGTATCCCGTGCCACCCAACGTGCTCTAGAAGGTGTAAGTCAACTACCCTGGCCAGCAAGATCTCCGGATCTGTCCCCCATTGAGCATGTTTGGGACTGGATGAAGCGTCGTCTCACGCGGTCTGCACGTCCAGCACGAACGCTGGTCCAACTGAGGCGCCAGGTGGAAATGGCATGGCAAGCCGTTCCACAGGACTACATCCAGCATCTCTACGATCGTCTCCATGGGAGAATAGCAGCCTGCATTGCTGCGAAAGGTGGATATACACTGTACTAGTGCCGACATTGTGCATGCTCTGTTGCCTGTGTCTATGTACCTGTGGTTCTGTCAGTGTGATCATGTGATGTATCTGACCCCAGGAATGTGTCAATAAAGTTTCCCCTTCCTGGGACAATGCATTCACGGTGTTCTTATTTCAATTTCCAGGAGCGTATTTTTCCAATGAATACCAGTTTATCATCTGCATTTCTTCTTGGTGTAGCAATTTTAATGGCCAGTAGTGTATCTTTGAAATTGCCATAATCAGCACCTCACTGAGTTTGAAGTGTAACAGGGCTACGAGAAGCCAGATGTTCCTTCTACGATATTGCAGAAAAACTTGGGTAGGAACGTACTCATTGTGCGGGAAGCGTTGGTTATGAGAATATGCGGTGGTAAGAAGACCGGGCTCCGAACGACCGCGTGGCACTACCGCAAGGGAAGACCGTAGTGTTTGGCGCGTGGCTGCGACGGATCGTACTGTGCCTGCAGCAGCAATTTAAGCAGCAGTTGGCACCACAGCAGACACAACGAACCGCTAACCTCAGGGACAGCTGCGAGGCAGACGCCGTATAGCGTGCATTCTTCTGACCCCAAACAAGCGCCATTTGCGGTTTCAGCGGTGTCAAGCGAGAACTCATTGAAGGGCAGGGTGGTGGTCGGTTGTGTTTCCCGATGAGAGTTGGTTCTGCCTCGGTACCAGGGATCGTTGGTTAGATGGAGACACGTTCAGGGCCTGCAACCAACCTGTCTGCGTGCTCTACACACTGGACCTGCATCTGGGGTTGTGGTCTGCGGTGCGATTTCGTATGACAGCAAGAGCGCTTTCGTGGTTATCCCATTCACACTGACAGCGTATTTAAACGTACATCTGGTGATTCGACCTGTTGGGTTGCCGTTCGTGAACAGTTTTCAAAAATGGTTCAAATGGCTCTGAGCACTATGGGACTTAACATCTATGGTCATCAGTCCCCTAGAACTTAGAACTACTTAAATCTAACTAACCTAAGGACATCACACAACACCCAGCCATCACGAGGCAGAGAAAATCCCTGACCCTGCCGGGAATCGAACCCGGGCGTGGGAAGCGAGAACGCTACCGCACGACCACGAGATGCGGGCCGAACAGTTTTCCAGGAGGTGTTTTCCAACAGGGTAACTCTCGGCCACGCACCGCTGTTGTAACCCAACATCCTCTACAGAGCGTCGACATGTCGCTTTGCCCTGTTCGATTACTAGAGGTGTTCAGTCGAGCACATATGGGACGTCAACGGACGACAACTCTAGCGTCATCCAGAAACTGCATTAACCGTCCCTGTATTGAACGACCAACTGCAACAGTCATGGAACTCCATGCCACAACAAGTTCGCAAGCTTGCATTCAACATTCTGACGGTAACACCGGTAATTAATGTACGAGTATTTCGTATTTGCAATGGCTTATCTCGCGCTTACGTCAACCTGTCATCTTGCAATGTTATTGACTATTTTTTTTTGGTGTTGCGATTTTTTCCATCATAAAAAGCGAGGCGTATATTTTTTTCACCTCAGGTAAAAATACCAGAGTCCTTTTTAAATACATGTAGCAGACAACTGTTTCTCAGCTAATAATTTGGTGAGAAAACGCGTAAGTCTCTTCATGAGCCTCTAGTCACTGTTCGTGTCGGTGAACTGCGAACACAAGTGATGTTAACTAGCCAGAAATAGAGGTGAGAAACTTATGCACTTCGCCCTATATTACAAGGTGCAGTGTTTTTGTTTTCCATGGTGCTATTCCACTTGCTACGGATTCATTTATCCATTGCCATTTTTATCTATAGCTCACTGTTGCTATATGAGTTTACATGTTGTCACTTTTACGTTTGGAGATAGTGGGTGAAGCTGTGGACGCTAGAAAATGGTGTGCCAAGTGGAGATGTAGGAACATCTGCAACATGTTCTTATGCCTGAGTTCACTAGAGGGGTCACAACAGCTTAGGCAACCAGAAACATTCGTTCCGTGTATGGGGATAATGGCATTGGACAGAGCACGGCAAGAAAATGGTTTTCTCGTTTTAAGGAAGATCGTTTTGACATTAACGACTAATGCACAATGATCCATGTCAGTGTACTCCATAACTGGCAAATGTGATGAACTGTGATCATCGGTGAATGAGTACCGCACTCTCTAAGCCAAAATTAGCACGTTGCTATATGTGAATCTTTGCTTGTTCGTGGTCAGGCTCTTGAGCAACACTGACTATTCCTACCCTATCTCGTTATTGGTGACGAGAAACGGCGTCTCTATGCCTACATAAGGTTGTTGTCGTTGTGGTCTTCAGTCCTGAGACTGCTTTGTGCAGCTCTCCATGCTACTCTTTCCTGTGCAAGCTTCTTCATCTCCCAGTACGTACTCCAGCCTACATTCTTCTGTATCTGTTTGGTGTATTCATCTCTTGGTCTCCCTCTATGATTTTTACCCTCCACACTGATCTCCAATGCTAAATTTGTGATCCCTTGATGCCTCAGAACATGTCCTACCAACCGATCCCTTCTTCTTGTCAAGTTGTGCCACAAACTCCTCTTCTCCCCAATCCTATTCAATACCTCCTCATTAGTTATGTGATCTACCCATCTAATCTTCAGCATTCTTCTGTAGCACCACATTTCGAAAGCATCTATTCTCTTCTTGTCCAAACTATTTATCGTCCATGTTTCACTTCCATACATGGTGGCTACACTCCATACAAATACTTTCAGAAACGAGTTCCTGACACTTAAATCTATACTCGATGTTAACAAATTTCTCTTCTTCAGAAACGCTTTTCTTGCCATTGCCAGTCTACATTTTATATCCTCTCTACTTCGACCATCATCAGTTATTTTGCTCCCCAAATTGCAAAACTCCTTTACTACTTTAAGTGTCTCATTTCCTAATCTAATTCCCTCAGCATCGCTCGACTTAATTCGACTGCATTCCATTATCCTCGTTTTGCTTTTGTTGATGTTCATCTTATATCCTCCTTTCAAGACACTGTCCATTCCGTTCAACTGCTCTTCCAAGTCCTTTGCTGTCTCTGACAGAATTACAATGTCATCGGCGAACCTCAAGGTTTTTATTTCTTCTCCCTGGATTTTAATACCTACTCCGAATTTTTCTTTTGCTTCCTTTACTGCTTGCTCAATATACAGATTGAATAACATCGGGGAGAGGCTACAACCCTGTCTCACTCCCTTCCCAACCACTGCTTCCCTTTCTTGTCCCTCGACTCTTGTAACTGCCATCTGGTTTCTGTACAAATTGTAAATAGCCTTTCGCTCTCTGTAAGGTACAGAAATGAATGATTGACCCCAAACAAAGCAGAAACTCCCTATACCAACACCTGCGCGCATCCACAAAAGTTAATGTTATGAATCTCGATGAACAGCGTATGTGTGGTGTACTGCGAATTGCTTCCCTGAGGTGTAACCATCACTGCTGACATTAATTGTCAACAACTGAGACGTCTTGCAAACGCAGTCCAGGGATAGAGGCTAGGAAGAAGGCGTGGAGTGATGCTATTCCACGATAACGCCCGCCCACATTTTGCTAGACAGAAAAGAAAACACTATACAGGTGTTGGATTGGGAAGTCATTCCGCTCCCACCCTATTCACCTGATTCCTGCTTTCAGATTTTCACCTTTTCCGATCTCTATCAAACAAACCTTCAAGGAGTGTCTTTTCCGGATGAAAATGCTCTTCTATCATGGCTCTACGAGCGATTTCTACAGTCGCAGACTCGAAAAGGTACCCCAGCGTTGGCAGACAGTTGTGAAGGAGAATATATTATTGATCACTACACTCTGTACTGAGTGTGTCTGTTGTGTTTATTAAACTTGTGGAAAACCACTATGAATGCTTGCACCAATTCAGTATATATGGCGTTTAAAAAAGGCTCCCAAAATTTGAAAAAAAAAAGCATATGAACATATATATGCAAATGGCCGGAAAAACGAATAACTATTATATTTAATGAAGATTCCTTAATGTAAAAGGTGATTCGCATCTGGAACATAAATAAATAGTGGGTGTTTCAAAATGACTGTAGAAGTTTTAAGGTTTTGCGGCTTTTGTTGCATTTAACTTACAATTGTAAATAACACTTCAAATGAAAGAGCAAACCAAACAGTTTTTCTTCCAAGTGGCGCGCCGGTTCTTCCCACACCTTGATCAGCGTCTCTGGAGAATTCTTGCAACTGCTGTAATCTTAATTCGGGTACATCAGCTGGTAGCGGAGGCACATACACATGGTTCCTTTATAAACTCCCAAACGTAAAAACGATCGAGTGAACGTGGAGGCCATGTGAAATAAGCCCTGTCATCCGACCCCTTGCGACCAATCCAGTGGTTGGCTGCAACATCGTTTAACCAATCGCGAATTGAGTTATTCCAGTGGGGCGGCGCACTATCATGCTCCTAAATACAGTTTTTTGGCTCATCTTCTTCCACTTGAGGGATGAGGCATAGTTCTAGCGCATCAAGATAAAAAACACCAGTTGCAGTTGCTTCACCGAAAAAGAAAGGCCCATAAACTTTCCGCCGGCATATGGTAAAAAAAAAGATTCAGTTTCGGGGAGTCTCGTTACAACTGTACCATCTCGTGGGGATTTGCTGTGTGACCACATTTCCACTTAAGAGAAATGTCGATCCAGAAAACATTCATCGTCATGTAAGAACATTTACTTTGCAAAGTTGACATGTAAACCGCAGTCTGTAGGCCTTAGAGCTTCGAACAACTGGAAACGATAAGAACGAAGTCGTAAGCATCTCCTTAAAATTTTCCACATAGACGTCACTGGAAATGCTTATTCATGACTAGCCTTCTGAACTGATTTCTTCGGTTTCTCGTGAAAGACTCTCTCACTCGTTCAACATGCTCTTCAGTCGCTCTTGGCCGCCCCGTATTCTTCTCTTTGCAAAGACAGCCGGTGTCTTCAAACTTGTGATATTATCTACGAATGTTAGTGTCACTTGTGGATAATTACAATGGAACATAATACGGAATGCAGGATGCCCTGTGACAGCAGATTCCGCTCTTGGAAACAATAAAACACAAAAAACCTTCTGTTCACTAGTCACCATCTTCGCTACTTTCTAACGGAAGACACACGTAAACAAACAAAAATGTTTGATTTGCCCTTTCATTTGGTGTAGTATTTGTAATTGTAAGTTGAATATAATAAAGCTATAAAACCATGGTATTAATTTTGAAACACCCGATATAGACCGCAGCTAAAAAGGCGTTTGAGTTTATAAAACGGACATTTACGTACTTTCTGCTGATAATGGCCACACCTCAAACTTTATGTTGGCCAATTTGCGCTCTGTGGCTCAGTACATCCGTCATTTGAAAGAAATGAATGTTTCTTCATTGAAAACAGTTGCTGTTCCGGCCCGACTTCATCTTCAGGAGTGCGCCCGAGGCGATGGGTCGCGAAGTGGGTGGAGGGCGGCTCTAGCAATTCAATAAGGCGCCGTTGCCCCAGGGATCGCCGGCCGAGCCGCGCCGCGACTAATGACGCGGCCGTCGACGCCCGCCTCTGTGGCCTCGGGCGGCCGCTGCTGAAACAGCCATTAATATCTACGAGTAGCGGGATTGGGTGCTTCTGCAGCTGTGTCTTCATGTCCGTCGGCGAGCGGCGACGAACGGAAGACATCTGCCTTCGCGGTCGAAAATTTCCACGTAGCACCACTGGCCAGCCACACCAGAAACGACCCCCTCGAATCTCACTGATGAAAGACTTAATTTGGCAGTCAGGAGAAGTATCAGCGACCTTTACCAGTATTTTGCGGAGACGTCGTTTAGGTTGCGGGGGGTGAACCGTGAAAGTGCAGTGCTTTTACAAGACGGAACTCTGTCGACCCTTGGTTTTCCATCATTCTTCTAAAAGACCAATCAGTATTGTTGTATTCACCAAATGCCATTGACGTCAAACATAACCAGTTCGCAGGTGGAGTACACCTTACCTACAGAGCTATTTGAGCATGATTTTCGGTCCAACAAACATGCATAATCTTCCAGGGACATTTCTACCCGACGCTACACTATACCCTACATTCTCTCACCACATTCATTTATAGTTGTGGCCAGATACTTAAACAGCATGCGTCACAGAAATCAAACCGTAACACACAATAAACACTGGAAAATTATAGATACTGCTTTATACAGTAATGAGCCAAAGAAACTGGTGCACCCGCCTAATACCGTGTAGGGCCCCCGCGAGCACGCAGAAGTGCCGCAGCATGACGAGGCATGGACCCGACTAGTGTCTGAAATAGTGCTGGAATAAACTGACACCATGAATCCTGCAGGGCTGTCCATAAATTCGTAAAAGTACGAGTAGGTGGAGATCTCTTCTGAACTGCACGTTTCAAGGCATCCCATATATGCTCAATTATGTTGATCTCTGGGGAGTTTGGTGGCCAGAGGAAGCGTTTAAACTCTTCTAGAGTGTTCTTGGAGCCACTCTGTAGCAATTTTGGACGTCTGGGGCGTCGCATTGCCCTGCTGGAATTGCCCAAGGCCGTCGTAATCCACAATGGATATGAATGGATGGAGGTGATCAGACAGGATACTTGTGTACGTGTCACTTGTCAGAGTCGTATCTAGACGTATCAGTGGTCCCATATCACTCCAATTGCACATGCCCCACACCAATGAACAATCCCCTGCTGACATGCAGGGTCCATGGATTCATGAGGTTGTCACGTCCATCCGTTCGTCACAACATGAAACGAGGCTCGTCCGACCAGGCAACATGTTTGCAGTCATCAGCAGCCCAGTGTCGGTGTTGACGGGCTTAGACGAGGCGTAAAGCTTTGGGTCGTGCAGTTATCAAGGCTACACGATGTTTTCAACATATTTCTCCCACTATTTGGCAGTTGCTTCCTCCACTTAGAATAATATAAAGATGAAGGTCATACTTGTGGCAACAGGCGACGACAATGACAAACACAGTAGGCCTACAGAACGGTAAATGAGCTGTAGATCGCTTTTGCATGTAGAGGTACATTTCTTGCTTCTTACATGTGAATCTGTGTGTTTATATTCTTTTGATACCAACGTGGTAAGCTGCATTTCTATCCAACGTCACAAGTATTTATTCACGAATGTGTTGTAGCTTGCCACTCTATTCACGGTTTTTGTCCATACTTGGGCGTATTTTAGAATCATTTTTAGAAACATATATGCCTTCCGGTACTACACAAACCCTTGGAGGAAATGGAAGCAAAACAAACATTATGCTTACGACGCGTCTGACGTTCACCTTACTCGCCGCTTGGGGCTGTAGTGTCGCTCCAGCTGGCAAACGGTAACAACTTTTACAGCTGTGCGTGTCGCGACTGTTATGTTAGACTGTGGTACGGGTATTTCAAAGGGCACCACGACTGCAGACAAACAAAAGATTGATTGCGTAAATTTTATTTTTTCGAAGCGGTAATTAAAAATTTTACGCCCACCCCAGGCACTGGAAAATGTGAGTGGGGAAAACGACTGTTTTTTGTAGATTCTGGCGGGCAGTCGCAATATGGTGACTGGACAGTGCGTAGTAAGCAAATGTGGCTATTGACAGGGGATCTCAAGTTGATTCCGTATTTCTAGATTTCCGGAAAGCTTTTGACACCGTTCCTCACAAGCGACTTCTAATCAAGCTGCGGGCCTATGGGGTATCGTCTCAGTTGTGCGACTGGATTCGTGATTTCCTGTCAGGAAGGTCGCAGTTCGTAGTAATAGACGGCAAATCATCGAGTAAAACTGAAGTGATATCAGGTGTTCCCCAGGGAAGCGTCCTGGGACCTCTGCTGTTCCTGATCTATATAAATGACCTGGGTGACAATCTGAGCAGTTCTCTTAGGTTGTTCGCAGATGATGCTGTAATTTACCGTCTAGTAAGGTCATCCGAAGACCAGTTTCAGTTGCAAAGCGATTTAGAAAAGATTGCTGTATGGTGTTGCAGGTGGCAGTTGACGCTAAATAACGAAAAGTGTGAGGTGATCCACATGAGTTCCAAAAGAAATCCGTTGGAATTCGATTCCTCGATAAATAGTAGAATTGTCAAGGCTGTCAATTCAACAAGTACCTGGGTGTTAAAATTACGAACAACTTCAGTTGGAAAGACCACATAGATAATATTGTGGGGAGAGCGAGCCAAAGGTTGCGTTTCATTGGCAGGACACTTAGAAGATGCAACAAGTCCACTAAAGAGACAGCTTACACTACACTCGTTCGTCCTCTGTTAGAATATTGCTACGCGGTGTGGAATCCTTACCGGGTGGGATTGCCGGAGGATATCGAAAGGGTGCAAAAAAGGGCAGCTCGTTTTGTATTATCACGTAATAGGGGAGAGAGTGCGGCAGATATGATACGCAAGTTGGGATGGAAATCATTAAAGCAAAGACGTTTTTCGTCGCGGCGAGATCTATTTACGAAATTTCAGTCAGCAACTTTCTCTTCCGAATGCGAAAATATTTTGTTGAGCCCATCCTACATAGGTAGGAATGATCATCAAAATAAAATAAGAGAAATCAGAGCTCGAACAGAAAGGTTTAGGTGTTCATTTTTCCCGCGCGCTGTTTGAGAGTGGAATGGTAGAGAGATAGTACGATTGTGGTTCGATGAACCCTCTGCCAAGCACTTAAATGTGAATTGCAGAGTAATCATGTAGATATAGATGTAGATGTCGGAGCGTGCGTGGAGAGAGTGCGCCAGCGTCGAACTAGCGGGCAGCGCGCCCTGGTGGCGGCCGTTTTTGCCGGTCCGGCCGCTCTGCACGTAATCAGGCTTCCTTACCGGCTTAGCGTCGCAGCCCCGCCCCTCCTGCGCGCTCCCTTCTAAAGCTGATGTCCCCGCCAGCAGCCGTCCGCCGTCCCAGCTTACAGCAAATTTTACAGCGCAGCCTAAAGAGCACAGACGCGCGTACCTTCACTCACTGCCTGCTCGGCAGCTTAAACTCAAGTACCATTTTGAGTATCAGGCCACGTCTACTTGTTATCAGACGTGTCAACTCTCCCGATTTAAGCGGGAGACTCCCGATTTTTCCTTCTTCCTCCCGATCTCCCGACCGTGATGACCGATCTCCCGGTTTTCAGAGCAGTTTCAATACTTTTCTTACTATTTGAAAATCCTGCGCCTTCGATGTATTGGTGGATGACAAGGTGTGGCTGCTACTTGTCTATGTTGACTTGGAATATTCGTGCGGTGGCTGTCGGGAGCGGCAGTAGGCGTAGCTCGCGCTTCGTATCTACAAGGAACTTATCGTTGGCAGCGTTCGGAGACAAATGAATATCTTTCAACTAGTGCAAATTTCCTCCGCTTCTGGTAGCACCATCGCAATCGTAAAGTTATCGTGGGCAAGGAGTAGTCGATAGTTGTTCCAAGCGAAGTGATTAGCATTGTTGTGTCTACAAGGCAGTGTTGCCAAGTTGGGGGATTTCCCCCTAAATTTAGGGGGAGTTAAGCTGCATAGGGGGAAGTTAGAGGGATAGATGTTTCATGTGGAAAAATATTTTGGGTTACTACCCTCCCCTTGCCGCCCCACCGCTCGACAATCTCATTCTTGACTCTCTTTTACCGCCCCCCCCCCCCCGCCCCGCTCAGATTGTTTGCTGCCTATCTTGGAGGTATTGATTATTTTTCGTGCAGAATGACGAAGAAATACGATGCAGTATTCAGAAACGTGTATAAGGAAGAGTTTCCGTGTTTAAGTGAACATAGGAAGGGACAAAACTACGCATTTTGTAGTGTATGTAGATGCGACTTTTCAGTGGCTCATGGCGGGAAATGCGACTTTCTTAAACATGTGCAAACTAAAAAACACAAGGAGAGTGTCCATTGTGTAGAACGGAACCAGAAACAGAACTTCTAGTGTAAACCCCAAGACGTAGATTCTGTAACGAATGCCGAGGCTTTATTTACCTCATTTATTGTAGATAGTTGTTCCAAGCGAAGTGATTAGCATTGTTGTGTCTACAAGGCAGTGTTGCCAAGTTGGGGGATTTCCCCCTAAATTTAGGGGGAGTTAAGCTGCATAGGGGGAAGTTAGAGGGATAGATGTTTCATGTGGAAAAATATTTTGGGTTACTACCCTCCCCTTGCCGCCCCTCCGCTCGACCACGCTGGGCCTTTGTTTCGCAAAATGTTTCCCGATTCCGAAATTGCGGAACGATATGGGTGCGCCAGAGCAAAAACAACCGCTATCGTTACGGAAATGGAAGAAAAAGCGAAAATTATCACGCATTTGCAGTCGAATCCATTCGCTATTGCTACCGATGGTAGTAATATAACGGACTTAAGTTATATCCTATTATCGTATCGTTCTTCAGCCCTGAACTCCGTGAAATTCAAAATTGCCTGCTCTCTGTGCCTAATTTAAAAAGGGATGCCACTGGAGCTAATATTCTGATCTTCTACTTTCAACTTTACGGGAATTCTGTATTCTATTAAAAAACTGTCTGGCTTTTGGTGCCATGCAAATATGGGTTGCATTATGAAATAAAAACGTGTGATCATTTAACAGTGATTTATTCATACAAAAACTGTGCCAATGTCAAAACAGAAATCTAATAGACGTTAATTTGTTTCCTCGGATCGTAATTTCGAACTGTAGTTCTCTCGAGAGTGCTTCACTTGAATGTGTGTGAACCCAAAGAAACCTGCAGAGGTCATCATTCATGTTGTTCAGCATGTGGAATTATAAATTACACAGTCCGAAGGCTCAGGTATGTCAATTATTTGCTATTTCCATGTAAATAATAAAGCAAATGTAATTGATTTGTTACAGGTATTGAATTATTGCAACTTTAATCGTCAGGGATGTGTTGTAATTCGCAATAGTACACCGCTAAAATTCTCCTGATTTTTCACTTTTGAAAGTTGGCATGTCTGCTATTACTTCAACAAAGAAGAAACACCGCGCATCTACTAGGATGGTGCGTAAGTTCGTAGCCATTTTTTGTTTTGCGTGTCGGGTTTCCGATTGCTCTGGGTTTATTTATCGAGTGTCATATTTTGTTTGTAGTTCACTGTGGCTATTTGAGTTTACATACTGTCATTTTGTCGCTTGCAGATACTGAGTGGAGCTGTGGACGCTAAAAAATGGAGTGGTAATTAGAGAAATGTCCGCCCCTGGTAGCTGAGTGGTCGGCGGGACGGAATGTCACACCTAAGGGCCCGGGTTCGATTCCCGGCTGGGTCGGAGATTTTCTCCGCTCAGGGACTGGGTGTTATGTTGTCCTTATCATCATCATTTCATTCCCATCGACACCCAAGCCACTGAAGTGGCGTCAACTCGAAATACTTGCACCAGGCGAACGGTCTAACCGACGGGAAGCCCTAGCCACAAGGCATTTCCATTAGAGAAATCGGAACTTTTGCGACATTCTTCTGTTCAAGTTCAATAGAGGGACAACGTAGCCATCTAGGCACATCTGCGCCGCCAAGTATGGGGATAATGACATTGGACACAGCCGGGCAAGAAAATAGTTTCTTTGTTTTAAGGAGGATCGTTTTGACATTAGTGACTCTCCACGTTCAGGAAGACCTTCGCGGTTGGACGAAGATCATTTAAACGCATTAATCCACCATGAGCCAAGTCATTGTACTCGAGAACTGGTAGATGTGATGAACTATGATCATTCCCTCATCTCAGTCTGGAACCGCGCGACCGCTACGGTCGCACGTTCGAATCCTGCCTCGGGCATGGATGTGTGTGACGTCCTTAGGTTAGTTAGATTTAAGTGGTTCTAAGTGCTAGGGGACTGATGACCTTGGATGTTAAGTCCCATAGTGCTCAGAGCCATTCCCTCACCGTGTGACATTTGAGTGCAATGGGGGAGGTTCAAAAATCGGGTGTGCGGATGCCGAATGGTCTAAGCCAAAACCACAAACATCACCAGTGGCTATATGTGCATCTCTGCTTACTCGTCATCAATTGGCTCGTGAACAACACTGGGCGTTCCTATCCTGTATGTTAATGATGACGAGAAGTGATGTCTTTATGCTGTCATAAGGAAAGGAAAGCATCCATTCAACCCGAACAAAGCAGCAACTCCCCCGCACACATCCACAAAAGATAATGTTATGCATCTGGTGGAACAGTGACTGTGTGGTGTACTACGAACTGCGTCCCCGATGTTTAACCTTCACTGCTGACATTTATTGCCAACAACTGAGACACGTTGCCGACGCACTCCAGGAACTACGATAGGGGGGAGACTGTGAAGTGATGCTACAGCACGATAACGTCCGCTCGTATTGTGCTAGCCTGACGAAATGTACTATACGAGGAATTGGGCTAGGACGTCATTCCGCACCCGTCACCTGACCTTGCGCGTTCGGATTTTCACCTTTTCGGTTCTCTTTCGAACAACCTTCAAGGAACTTCCTATCCGGATGAAAATGCGCTCCGAACATGGCTCGAGCAAGTCTTCGCCTCAGAACCACTGATTTCTATAGCCGTTGAACTGAAAGGTTACCCCAGCGTTAACACACTGTTGTAAATAGTGAAGGAGAATATATTGTTGATGACTAAATCTCTGTTACGTGTATCTGTTGCATGCATAATTTGTCGAGCATCCATATGCTGTGTTTGGTGGAGCCCGTTTTTCAGACGTCATTCATTCTGCTGCGCTTAATTATTAACATCGGAGGTATGGATTCGCCAGCTGTAAGACACCCCCCCCCCCCTTGTGATTGTGCCCACTTGGTGTTTGCCTTTTCGGGCAATTACTTTAGGCGGTTTATGAACAGTGGTTAAAACGGTTTCACCCACGTTATATACAGGGTGAGTCACCTAACGTTACCGCTGTATATATTTCGTAAACCACATCAAATACTGACGAACCGATTCCACAGGCCGAACGTGAGGAGAGGGGCTAGTGTAATTGTTTAATACAAACCATACAAAAATGCACGGAAGTATGTTTTTTAACACAAACCTACGTTTTTTTAAATGGAACCACGTTAGTTTTGTTAGCACATCTGAACATATAAACAAATACGTAATCAGTGCCGTTTGTTGCATTGTAAAATTTTAATTACATCCGGAGATATTGTAACCTAAAGTTGACGCTTGAGTACCACTCCTCCGCTGTTCGATCGTGTGTATCGGAGAGCACTGCAACATACATCGCGTTTCTACAGAATGATCTGCCAACGTTACTCGAAAATGTCCCAATGGAAACGCGTCGACATATGTGGTATCAGCATGATGGTGCACCTGCACATTCCGCGATTAACACTAGGTTGACCCTTGACAGGATGTTCGACGGGCGTTTCATAGGACGTGGAGGACGCATAAATTGGCCAGCCCGTTCTCCTGATCTTACACCTCTGAACTTCTTTCTGTGGGGTACGTTAAAGGAGAATGTGTACCGTGATGTGCCTACAACCCCAGAGGATATGAAACAAAGTATTGTGGCAGCCTGCGGCACCAGATGTACTGCGGCGTGTACGACATTCATTACGCCAGAGACTTTATTCCACTCCGTAATTGAAAACGGAAACCACGTGTGTACATGTACCTCACCCCTCATGGTAATGTACATGTGCGTCAGTGAAAAAGACCAATAAAAAGGTGTTAGCATGCGGACGTAATGTGCTGTTCCAGTCTCTTCTGTACCTAAGGTCCATCACCGTTCCCTTTGGATCCCTACGTAATTCGGTGCTCTCCGATATACACGATCGAACAGCGGAGGAGTGGTACTCAAGCGTCAAATTTAGGTTACAATATATCCGGATATAATTAACATTTTACAATGCAACAAACGGCATTCATTACGTATTTGTTTATATGTTCAGATGTGCTAACAAAACTAACGGGGTTCCATTTAAAAAATCGTAGGTTTGTGTTAAAAAACATACTTCCGTGCATTTTTGTATGGTTTGTATTAAACAATTACACTAGCACCTCTCCTCGCGTTCGGTCTGTGGAATCGGTTCGTCAGTATTTGATGTGGTTTACGAAATATATCCAGCGGTAACGTTATGTGACTCACCCTGTATATCTGGTCAGCAGTAAATTTATCTAATATTTCCTCATATTTATCAAAAAACCTCATTAACTCGCCGTTTATTAAATCCGTTCCATCGTGCCAACGATATTGCTCCAGGAACTCACAAGGACAAAGTGGTATGATATTTCATACACCTATAATACCATTTTTTGTCTGCTATATTTGTTTCTTTATTTAAGTGACGTGGTAGATGATATTTCTCAGCAAGTTGGTAGTCAAGTTTCCTTAATTCCATAAGTTACTTCGAAGAAACCAGACTGTAAATTAATTATATGCTGTGATAATTCATCTTCCATCTCTACTGTCATATCATTTCAAATGATGACGCAATGTAGGCTTTGGTATATCCTGCTGCTTCCACTTACTGTACGCTCTCTTCGTCATATTGTTCAGCTGAAACAAACAATTTTTAGTTGGAATGCGATTTCTATCAACGCCTAAGTCGTACCGGTACGACTGACGAATTCTCCACAGGCGCGACTTAGGCGGTGAGACCACTACCGTTTCAAATCGGAACTACAGGCGTAACTTCAAAGTTTTCTAGCGTTTGCTTATGCTTAAATGAATGGTAGAGTACCACGAAAATAGACGTGATACAAAACAATTACTTTGTCATCACATTTTTCTTTGAGATTTCTTACAAATGAGCGAGGAAACGTTATAAAAACAGTTGAACTTAGTTGTTAATTATTTTTCTGTCAAGGCACCCAGTGGTCCACTCGATTCTGCCTGCTCGCTATACATTTTAGTTGACTTTACACCTCTTAATGTAGCATTTTGTAAGCATGAATTCAGATATTAGTGGACTATGAGTACACAATACAGGCACATTAATGTGACCACCGCCTGTATTCGATGTCAACGTGCAATAGTTACTCAAAGATGGCAAGCAGCAACACTAGCAGGGGAGGGTATTTAAAGCGTGTTGGGAGGACGCGGAAAACAATGCAGTCCTTGTCGTAATGCGGAAACTGAGCGATTTATTTGACGTCGAAAAGGGCATGTCATTGGCTATTGGAGCAAGGGTGGAAGCATTTCCGAAAAGGCCAAGTTTGTAAACCGTTCGCTAGCCGCCTTGGTTAAAACATACCGTGAATGAAAAAAATGGCGCTATTCAAAAAACCAGCGCCGAGGCAACTTTGGTACACCAAGGGCCATAGTTTTTGGTTATTCATTAAATTTCGGGAGTGCAGTCGCATAAACTTAATTTTTCCTTTTTCTATTATTTCGACCGTAATGTCTTCCGGCCACCATCAGAGTAAACCAACTAGAGCTACAGTACAGTACAGTACAGTACAGTACTAGTTCCGTCGTGCGAAACCAGGTAATAATGGCACATCGATGTCCCAGCATGCATTTTTTATGACCAGACGAAACCACAGTCTTCCGGCCATAATGGTGGTTTCTTTGATTGCTCTGGGATAGGGCTCATTGAACTACGCCGTACGAAATATTAATTCACTGTATTACATGAATCAATAAAAAGATTTACTTAAGTTGATGTAACCTTTTCCCATAGGAGTGTTTGGTAATTTACAACTGTCATTGACTATTAAAGCATAATTTGATGCAATAATTAACAATCTCTTCTCGTGAAGTACAATGTTGAACATTTACAAAAGTACGTTTCCATCTGAGATCTGAATAAGTCTTTAGTCCAGGGCTTAACAACTGGCCGGTTTTGAGCGCGAGTACTCGCGTCTGCTCAGGCACGTGCTCGCGAGCAGCTGCAAGGTCGCGGAGTACGGAGGGAGGGGAAATGCGCGCGCACGTTTGAATAGGGCCGCAGTGTGCCTATTGAATTCGCGCCGACTGTGTAACGTTTAAAGTACTACGATCAGCTCTTAACAGTCACTTCGCTGGTTAAGAATCATGTGAAGTCGCAGTTGTGTAACCCCAACCACGCTTTCGCAGTTCAACCCCCATTGGGAGGAATTTTATCTGTTTACTGAAAAAGATGGTGTTGCAAAATGTTTAGTATGTCACAAAACGGTGAATTCTTTTACGAAATATAATTTGCAGCGACATTATATGTCGTACCACGCGAAAGACTACGGACGTGGAAAATGTGATTGACCAGATCGTGCACAGGAAGTTATTAAACATAAAAGGAAGCTATCCGAAGAAGATCTGGACGAGGCAGCTCTCAGAGTGGGTCTCAAAATTGCTTTGCTTTTAGCAAAATCCCTGCGCCCCTTAACTGATGGCGATTTAATAAAAGAATGTTTGGTAGTTGCAGCGGAACATTTGTGTCCATCTCAAGTTGAACAGTTTCGGATTTTGCCATTATCTAACATGACCATTATGCGTCGCATACAGGACATAGCAGAGGCAGCTTGCAAATATCTGTTAAGATTTTATGGCGTATTCTCTAGCTCTGGACGAAAGTGTTGATATCACTGGAACAGCGCAGCTTGCCGTATTTATTAGAGGTGTTAACAGAGACCTTCAGGTGAGGGAGGAGCTCCTCGATGTAGTAGCCATGAAGAACACTACAACCGGAGGTGATATTTTAAGTAGTGTTGAAGAAAGTGTTGAAAATATAGGATTGTCGTGGAATTCTTTAGTTTCAGTGTCTACAGATGGTAGAGGCATACACTAAGCTAATAAAATTATGTGGCACGTGTACATTCTCCTTGCTGGCCGCGGATTTACATCGACTGGCGGCAGCTGTTGTGTACCCCACGTGACTCTCCCCACTCTCCGCTCTGGTCCGGTAGTGGGGGTAGCGTGCTCGCGCTGCTCCGTGCTCGCGCCTTGCTGCTCACAGCTTGCTCCGCGAGCACGTATGTTGTGAAGCCCTGCTTTAGTCCCTCTTGATGATGCTGAGTGCCTCAGCTGAGGTCCCGAACTACGTACAGCGATTCCATGGTCGGCCCTATATTGACCTCTGTGCAGCATCACTGCCATGCAGCGAGAGGGGGGGGTGTCTTCTTTAGCCTCCCATTCGCCATTGCCGATTGCATCGCTAATGTCTGTAGTTACGATGCGCGTTGCTGACGGTGGTATGGCACTGTGATCTCTGCTCAACACTAAGTCCAAAATATACGTGGTATATCCACAAAATAAGTTCCGTTTGGTTAATAAAACAAACGTGTACAGATAAAAAAATATTGTACAAAAATCTACAACTGTTAAACTACTTTTCTACATAGCTTCCGAAATTTTGTAGGCACTTGTCAGAGATTGGCACAAGTTTTTGTATGCCTTCTTCATAGAAGGCTGCCGCCCGTGTATTCTAACATGTGGTAACATGTTCTTTCAGCGCGTCATCGTCGTTGAAGTGTTGACAACCAAGGACAGATTTTAGGTATAAGAAGAGATGAAAGTCGCTAGGAGCGAGGTCTGGGCTGTACGGAGGATGATCAAACGCGTCCCAGTGAAATTCCCGTAAGAGTTGTTTGGTCACATTCGCCGTGCGAGGTCGGGAATTATCGTGGAAAAAGACACCTTTTGACAGTAATCCTCAGCGCTTGTTGTGTATTGCGCGGCGCAATTTCTTAATGGTCTCGCCGTAAACATGTGCATTGATTTTTTGGGCTCGTGGGAAGAAATCAATCAGCAAAATGCCTTGCTGTCCCAAAAAACGGTGCATCAGACATTTCGAGGTGTCAAGATTTGCTTAGGCTTAACCTTCGTTGGGGATGAAGTGTGCCTCCATTCCATTGATTGCCTTTTTGTTTCAGGGGTGTCGCACGATACCCAAGTTTCATCCCCCGTGACTACCCGAGAAAGAAAACCATCGCCTTTCTTCATTGTAGCGTGTCAAAAATTGAAGTGCACTGCCTATCTGTTGTTTTTTTGTGTTGTTCGGTAAGTATTTTGGGTACACTACGTGAGCAAAGTTTTCGAAATTTCCGTTTTTCAGTAACAATTTCATAAAAAAGTGATCGTGAGATTTGCGGAACTTCCATAGCAAGGGCGCTAAGTGTAAACTTACGGTTGTGCTTAATCTTCCCTTCAGTTGTGTGAACCAGTTCATCAGTAACCACAGACGGGCGTCCACTTCGTTCTTCATAGTGCACTTGATCACGTCCTTCATTGAACAGTTTGACCCATCTTCTAACCATTGAATCACTCATAGCATTTTGTCGGTAAACCTCGCAGATTTGCTGATTAATTTCGTTTGGTTTAACTTTCTTTGTATTTAGAAAACGAATCACAGATCTGATTTCACACGCGGCGGCATTTTCAGTTACAAAGCACACGTCGGCAGCAGCGATCTGTGAATGGCGTACATGTCTTCTCCTTGAGTCAGAGTAACTCGGAACTGCGATCGTAGCGCTACCGCAGATAGAAATAGAAACGGAACTTACTTTGTGGACGACCCTCGTAGCTCATGCATACTCTTTGCTGCCGATCACCGTCTTTGGCGCTTGTGTCGTCTGTTGTTTAAAGCAACAGAACAAGTACCGTAACTTCGCTCGGCTCACTCTGAAGATCGCCAGAAGACAGATGGCCGAAATACTAAAAGAAGAAATGAAGTTTATGTGGCTGCACTCCTGAAAGCTAACAGATGATAATGGTCAATATTTGCGGATCCGCCAGTCCTTTGTTGCTGTTAATATTATGTTAATGATTGTTGCGTTAGGACCGTAAGTTGCAAACGAATAAACACAATATTCGTTTTTCCAGGCGCGTTTCACCTCAGTTTATTAAAACATCATAAGTGGCTCTGTGCATTGATATTTTTCTATATGTGCTCTTGTATTGCTGATGAATCTCTTGTCCTGCCTATAACACGGAAAACAGTTATCAGCACACAAATTAAGGCTGTGGACTGTGGAAGTGTGTGTGTGTGTGTGTGTGTGAGAGAGAGAGAGAGAGAGAGAGAGAGAGCGAGAGCGTACACACACACACACACACACACACAGGTCGTGTCGTTTGCTGGAAACTGATTTTACTGCCACAAGGAGAACAACAGCTTAGCTGCAGATCCAAGGGGGAAGGGAGAATTACCGGTGTTACGAAGCCCCCCTTACACAAACGCATCCTCGCGCACGCTCTCTCGCTCTCTCGCTCTCTCTCTCTCTCTCTCTCTCTCTCTCTCTCTCTACACACACACACACACACACACACACACAGTGCGCGCTACATGTCTAGTGTCTGACAAACTGGCTCCCGTAATCGTTGAATTTCTTTCAATTCCAGATAGCAGATGATGTCGGAGTTTCTCTTATGTCATATACTGAAATAGTTTATTTATTTTATTGTTCTTATTATTCAAATCCCACGCGTCTGCTGTGCGGAAAAATTACATTTTTTGTTGGGGTTCAGGAATACAGTGAAAAACTGTGACCCCGAGAACCGTACCCCGAATTTACGCCTGCAGGGGTTTCACCAACAGAGAAATAAGCGCACATCTCGAATAATATTGACGCACACATCGCTGATAATGCTATGTAAAAATTGAAGCGAAACGCATCTGACGAAACAAGCATTGCTCAGCCCAACTGGTGGCACACTGGATAGCATCGCGGCCTCCCACTTTTGCACCCCATGTTCGAAACCCGACTATTTTTTAATTTTATTATAATTTTTTGATTTATCTACCCATGTCGTAAAAGATTACTCACGAAAGTTTCTTATCAAGTTAGGCGCCAGATGGTCATTAGATTAACGTTAAAATTGCAACCGGGTTTCACAGTAAGTGTCATAAATTTATTATGTATGATCCTGAACTTTTAACACTTCAAGAAACACACGAGTATGTAGTTCATCCTCTGTATATAAGAACGCGATGAATTCAACACAAATGGTCTTCATTGACTGTCAAAAGAAACAAGTAACCAACTTTGTAACTCTTTACAAACAGGAAAATAAATTCACAACCAAACGAAAGTATTTGGAACAACAAAAGTAAGGCCTTAACCTTTGGCTCGCCTTCCCCACAATGTTATCTATGTGGTCTTTCGACTGAAGTTGATCGTAATTTTAACATCCAAATACTTAGTTGAATTGACAGCCTTGACAATTGTACTGTTTATCGAGTAAGTGACGGAGGCACAACGTCGTGTG
Organism: Schistocerca nitens; assembly: GCF_023898315.1. Lineage (NCBI taxonomy): Eukaryota > Metazoa > Arthropoda > Insecta > Orthoptera > Acrididae > Schistocerca > Schistocerca nitens. The sequence continues at coordinate 1,090,739,140 of NC_064614.1, forward strand.
GTTGCAGGGGCTGAGCTGGCAACCAACCCGACGGCGGTGTGTTGCCGTGTGATGTCGAAGCCTGACGACTTTTGCGACACGCCAATATGTGTTATAGTATTTTTAGGGGTTGCGATCTTTTTAAATTCTCATATTCTTATATTTCATTCGTATTTCAGTTCTTAATTCTTATATTTTATTATTATGTTTATTCTTCACGAAGATTTGGTGCATTCCCTGTGATGATACCAATCGTAGAATCATTCTACACACAGGAATTCTGAACACTACGAGCATCGCGCGAAGGCAAGTTTGCAACAGCGACATTTCTTCGTATTACTCTCTCACCGCAAAGAAACGGTGTTAACATTGCTGAAAATTTCGCGCATGATAGTAATTTCGCGGCAAACTACGCATAACGGATCACTTTTGCAAGACTGGCACTCCCGATTGATTATGAATCAGGATACACAACACGAATTTTACCGAAAATAATTTCAGATGATTTTTCCAATAATTTATTGTCTTTTTTTCTTTTTAATTAATATACCTGATGATTAATAGACGAACAAGCATAACATTACTTCAGTATACTTTGTAAAAGATTCGTTCAGTTATCTTGTATACAGACGTGTAGTTAAATAAATAAAAAAATAAAAATCGAACACGAGGCGCAGAAGTGTGAAGCCACGACGCTAGCCACTACGCCACCTCTTCGGCTGAAAGGCACATGAAGAACCCTGAAAACATAGGTCATCGTTTTCTCAGAAACGGTAGAGTATCTGCAGATTAGCCGAGACACGGGTTCGCTTATTTTGACCCCTCTTCCACTGAACGAAGTTGCTGGAAAATCAGGTTACGGCACTTGCCGTGTTCACCTCGTGAGTTACGGTAATACTTGTTTCGTCAGATGGCTTTCGCGTCGGTTTTACACGGCATCATCAGTGATGTGTGCGTCGATATTGTTCTAGATGTGCTCTTAATCTTCTGCTGGTGAAACTGTTGCAGGCGTACATTCAGGGCTCATTTCTGGTTGTCACACTTTTTCACTGTTTCCCTAGCTCCCCCAACCAAAAAATATAATTTGCTGTCAGCCCTAAAATTAACGTACAATAGAGCCCAGGACTTCAGTAATAGTATCAGTAAAATATATAAATTGTTTTAAATAAAATATAACGAAAGAGAAACTCATATCTCAGCCTCAATCTGGCAGTGATAGAAATCCAGTGGCGACTAGTGAAAATTTGCGCCGGATTGGGATTCGAACCCGGATTTCTCACTTCACGCGAGCAGTCGTCTCAACCGATTCGGCTATCCGTGCACGTTTTCCGTCTAACCCATATTTTCAAGTTGTCGCACACTGTACATTATCCTCACTGCTCGCAGCTTTGGCTGATTCTTGCAAAAGTTCGGACATAGTGTGCATCCGCACGGAAGGTATACATATTCACTACTGGCGCGCATACGAAGTGTGTTGGAAAAGTAATGAGTGATATTTCATCTACCAAAGTTTTTGTTTGTTCAAACAACGATATTGTCCCCTTCTAAGTGCACTACTGGCCATTAAAATTTCTACATCACGAAGATGACATGCTACAGACGTGAAATTTAACAAAAAGGTAGAAGATGCTGTGATATGCAAATGATTAGCTTTTCAGAGCATTCATACAAGGTTGGCGCCGGTGGCGACACCTACAACGTGCTGACATGAGGAAAGTTTCCAACCGATTTCTCATACACAAACAACAGTTGACCGGCGTTGCATGGTGAAACGTTGTTCTGATGCCTCGTGTAAGGATTGCGGTTTATCGTATCGCGACATTGCTGCTCGCGTTGGTCGAGATCCAATGACTGTTAGCAGAATATGGAATCGGTGGGTTCAGGAAGGTGATACCAAACGCCGTGCTGGATCCCAACGGCCTCGTATCACTAGCAGTCGAGATGACAGGCATTTTATCCGCATGGCTGCAACGGATCGGACAGCCACGTCTCGATCCCTGAGTCAACAGATGGGGACGTTTGCAAACAACAACCATCTGCACGAACAGGTGGACGACGTTTGCAGCAGCATGGACTATCAGCTCGTATCCCATGGATGCGGTTACCCTTGTCGCTGCATCACAGACAGGAGCGCCTGCGATGGTGTACTCAATGACGAACCTGGGTGCACGAATGGCAAAACGTCATTTTTTCGGATCAATCCAGGTTCTGTTTACAGCATCATGATGGTCGCATCCGTGTTTGTCGACATCGCGGTGAACGCATATTGGAAGCGTGTATTCGTCATCGCCATACTGGCGTATCACCCGGCGTGATGGTACGAGGTGCCATTGGTTACACATCTAGATTACCTCTTGTTCTAATTGACGGCACTTTGGACAGTGGACGCTACATTTCAGATGTGTTTCGACCCGTGGCTCTGCCATGCGTTCGATCCTTGCGAAACCATACATTTCAGCAGGATAATACACGACCGCATGTTGCAGCTACTGTACGGGCCTTTCTGGATACAGAAAATGTTCGACCGCTGCCCTTGCCAGCACATTCTCCAGATCTCTCACCAATTGAAAACGTCTTGTCAATGGTGGCCGAGCAACTGGCTCGTCGCAATACGCCAGTCTCTACTCTTGATGAACTGTGTTGAAGCTTCATGGGCAGCTGTACCTGTACACGCCATCCAAGCTCTGTTTGACTCAATGCCCAGGCGTATCAAGGCCGTTATTACGGCCAGAGGTGTTTGCTTTGGGTACTGATTTCTTAGGATCTATGCACCCAAACTGCGTGAAAATGTAATCACATGTCAGTTCTAGTATATTTGTCCAATGAATACCCGTTTATCTTCTGCATTTTTTCTTGGTGTAGCATTTGTAATGGCCAGTAGTGTAGTTCCGTTCGGCTGCTATACATCGGTGGAGTCGTTGTTCCCTGTCTAGTAGCGTTGAAAGGCTTCAGTCGGGAGTGCCGTAGCAAGTTAGTTGCATACAGACGCTTCTAGCCGAACAATCGTTACTGTAACATGCTTATTATGAGTTTCTATTTTTATCCTGCTATATGCGCGTGTTTCTGCTTTTTCTGAGCCATAGTGCAGGACGATGATTAAAGACTTCTCTTCCTCACTCGGACTTCTGCGCAGATGGCCGGTATGACTCCCGCAGGTAATTGTCGGCGCTTAAATGCCGCCAGGAGTCCGCGCGGCACGTCCGCGGCGCGCGGCGTATGAATGCGAAACAGAAACAAGCGTTTTGATTTGGTATTCCGCGGCCGCGCGCGCCGCTCTATTTGCAGGCGGGGGCGGCGCCGGTTCCTTCTGCTCGCCTCGCCCGCGCCCGGAAGGAGGGTTGCGAATTTGCAAGCAGCGCTGGCACCGGCGACCTGTTTCTGGCGCCGCCTGCTTGGAATTCCCGCCGGATCGCGCCGCGCCGCGCGCCCTCTAACTAACGCCGCCCCGGCTGCAGCTCATGTGCTCGTCCGTTTTTATCAAGAGAAAGTTCCGGAATCGTAATTCACGCCCCCCCCCCCCCCCTCCCCACACCACTCGCTGCTCCGCCAGCCACTCTGCCGACGGCTCAACTTCGGGCGCGGATCGACGCTTCTTGCCACTTAGGCGCCGCTCTCGAAGAATGCTCTTGCCGCGTCACTCACACAGCCCGCCCGACTTCCGAATACTCGGCCCTCGGGAGGCGCAGGCCCTTCGTTATCTCGTCCTAAGCGAGAGGGAAATCGACAGATGTAAAGGTAAATTCAGGACTACCTCAAGTTTTAGTGATAGGGCTGTTACTTTTACCCTCGAACTTACAAAATAATACGTTTTTCTTGTCATGGGATTCCATTCGGAAGTTTGCGCTCCGCAACTACCGAAGTATTGCAACCAAGGGAACCTCCAGCATTATTTGAAATCGTTTATTATTATTATTGCATATAGATTTCAGTAACAGAGTGATCATGTTCATTGCAAGACTAAGTCCTGCGGTCTCTAACAATCATACGTGAAATACAAATTCAAACACAGGTGTTTATCGTGAAGAACATGCGAACTAGCACATAAGATTCAAATTCGCATATAAGATTCAAATTTGAATCTTGACCGGTCGTTGTTCGCGCACTCTGGCCTCCCTTGTAGTTTACTGAGATAACTGTTCCATCCTGGAGTCGCTGGTTGTCGATGTACAGTCAGGGGACTCGTCTGGGGCTAGCGATCTATATGCTATAACACACAATGCAATCAGCAAAAAATTTAAGTTTCATTGCAATACCCCTACAACGTGTAAAAATTGATGCCGAGTCAGCTTTAGACAATTTACACATACGTCTCGTACGAGCACACATAGGTTTGTCTATAAAAAAAAATTTGTAAATTGGTCAGTCACCGTTGCAGCCCACGATTGGTTTGTTATAAAGGTGCGGTACCCGATTTTTTTATGGGGTGGAAAGTGCTCCAAACTCGCTGTGTAGTGCAGAATCGATGCAAAAAGCCATGCCATGCCGTCGCATGCATCGTGTTTATCGCTGGCGTCCTACGATCTACAAAACAATGGTAGACGCTGAGACTGATTATAATATGGATGCTGATCCTGCCAAAACAATAGATGTTCTACATGGGCCATCATTCTTCCGCGGTAGACTTGTCGATTTTGCACTGACTGACGTCTCTGTCGGTGATAGTCAAGCATGGCTGACCGTCGCTATTGTTCGCATCGTTGAGACGTAAACGCGTACCGCACCTTTGTGATGAACCGATCCTGGGCAGCAACAAGGACTGACCAACATACAAATTTTCTTATAGACAAACCTGTGTGTGTTCGTACCAGACGTATATGTAAATTGTCTAAAGATGATTCCGTATCAATTTTTATACGTGGTACGGGTACTGCAATGAAACTTAAATTTGTTGGTGATTGCACTTTGTATAATAATATTTAGATGGCTAGCGTCAGCCGAGTGCCCTGACTGTACCTCGAGAAACAGGGATTCAATGATGGAACAGTTATATCAGTAAATTAATTGATCCGTTAGAAAAGTGTTTTAAAATATCGTCACAACCCATGCAAACAACGGTAAAGAGTAATGCATTCGAATTCTGTATTTGAAAATTCTTAAAGCTTTTTAAATAAAACAAACGTTATTAACGTTCTACATCTTTATTCTTCATGTCTACATATTTATTTCTCAACATAGTCACCATGGCGACAAACAAATTTCTCCCTAGCACAGACCGGTTTGTTGATGCCGTCACTGAGCAACGTTTGACTTTGTTGCCGAAGCCATAACCTCAACTCCGGTTGCACCGGTTCACCATTAGCAAACTGAAGTCCTCGAAGCTGTTCTTTAAGTTCTGGAAAGAGGTGGTAATGAAATGAGGCGAAGTTGGGACTGTAGGGAGGATGATCGATGACAGTGAACCCGAGGTTATTTTTCTAACACAAACACAAGCTGGAGACATACCACATTTAACATGTCGATAAACTGTGTCTCGTCAGTTCGCATCCACACTTGTACCACGATTAGTGCTGTTTAATGAGGCACCCTGACTTAATAATAGCTCATGGTTCGCTGATACTTTGAATTTCTGTACCCGCACGGCTAGTTGATGTGAATGAATAAAAGACGGTCACCAGATTAATATTACTCGACGATATCTGTGAAAGAGTAACTGTTGCCATTAATCGAAATAGTATTCACAAAAATACTAACAAGGGAACCTCCCCACCGCACCCCCCTCAGATTTCGTTATAAGTTGGCACAGTGGATAGGCCTTGAAAAACTGAACACAGATCAACCGAGAAAACAGGAAGAAGTTGTGTGGAACTATGAAAAAAATAAGCAAAATATACAAACTGAGTAGTCCACGCGCAAGATAGGCAACATCAAGGATAGTGTGAGCTCCGGAGCGCCGTGATCCCGTGGTTAGCGTGAGCAGCTGCGGAATAAGAGGTCTTTGGTTCAAGTCTTCCCTCTAGTGAAAAGTTTAATTTTTTATTTTCTGACAATTATTATCTGTCCGTCCGTCCGTCCGATGCGACTGTCCGTCCGTCCGATGCGACTGTCAAACTGTTGCATTCATTAGTTGCAGTTTGTGTGACAAACTCTTATGTTTTCATCAGTTTTTTGGGAGTGATTATCACATCCACAAGAAAACCTAAATCGGGCAAGGTAGAAGAATCATTTTACCCATTCGCCAAGTGTACAAGTTAGGTGGGTCGACAACATATTCCTGTCATGTGACGCACATGCCGTCACTAGTGTCGTATAGAATATATCAGACGTGTTTTCCTGTGGAGGAATCGGTTGACCTATGACCTTGCGATCAATTGTTTTCTGTTCCCATTGGAGAGGCACGTCCTTTCGTCTTCTAATCGCTCGGTTTTGCGGTACGGTCGCCAAACACAGACACTAAACTTATTACAGTGAACAGAGACGTCAATGAACGAACGGACAGATCATAACTTTGCGAAAATAGAGAAAGAAAACTTTTCACTCGAACCAAGACTTGAACCAAGGACCTCCCGTTCCGCAGCTGCTCACGCTAACCACGGGACCACGGCGCTCCTGAACTCAGCCTGTCCTTGATGTTCCATATCTTGCGCATGGACTACTCAGTTTGTATATTTTGCTTATTTTTTTCATAGTTCCACACAACTTCTTCCTGTTTTCTCGATTGATCTGTGTTCAGTGTTTCAAGGCCTATCCACTGTGCCAACTTATAACTAAATCTGAGGGGGGTGCGATGGGGAGGTTCCCTTGTAAGGATCAAAGGTGATCTATTCGATCCTGCTTGCAGGGCTAAAGAGCAACATTGTGACTGTGGATCTGTTCTAGAGCTGCACAATGTTTGGGTATAGCAACATACAACCCATTATTTGCGCTGGTCATGCAAAAGAAGTTATGAACACAGGGATAATGGTAAAATCAGCATATATCGATGGTTTTCTGTGCACTAGCGAAAACGATACAAAAGTACAGGATTCCGTAGAACGTAGAGCTGAGAGGCGCGACTGAGCCAGGATTTAACCACGCATGGAGAGTTTTAGGCTGCGTATACCAGTGGAGTTTGCTGTAGCAGCAGTGGCCTCGGTGGTGCGTGGAGAGGGCGTCGAATGCAGACATATGTCAGTATGGTTCTTTTGAAAGGGCTCGACCAATTTTTTTGCCGATCCTTACATTAATCCGTGCTCGTGTTGCATCTGTAATGATCTCAATGTTGACGGGAAGATAAATGTTATTACCTTCTTTCATTCCTTTAGTAACACACGCTCGACTACGTGTTAACTACATTGCCTAACAAAAAGTGATGCACCCAGAAGACACGGTGAGGTTTGGATGTAACTAAGTACACACATACACGATCGGAGGGTATCTAAACGATTAGAGTTTCAGTTTTCTTTCTGAGAAGTGGAACGGCCACCGGAATGTATTAACGTTGTTCGTGTTTAGTGCTGTTACCAGGCCTGATACGGTATATAAGGCGCGTGAAAAAAGTCAGGTGTTGAGAGATCAATGTGAAAGACACTGAGGTTTATCAACACATGAAGTAGCTTGAAGACGTCCTCATTTGTGAGCTTCCATTTGGCCAGCTGGTCGAATCATGCCACAGCCAGGTTTCTGGCCGATTCGGATGAGGCAGTGGCATAATGTTGGACTGCATGGGACCGTGGGAGGACGCATACTCGTCGTCAGGGTTTCGGTAGAGCACGCCGGACCACGACGAAGAGGATCACAGTATCGTGCACTAAGCTCGTCGCAACTCCTTCATATACTGCACCTGCCATCCGAAAACAAGTAATGGACTCCCTGAACCATTGTGTGTCATTTCACACAGTAGCTCGGAGACAAGCAGCACCTGGATTAGGTTCAAATGGCTCTGAGCAGTCCCTAATCCAGCTGCCGGCCGGGGTGGCCGAGCGGTTCTAAGCGCTACAGTCTGGAACCGCGCGACCGCTACGGTCGCAGGTTCGAATCCTGCCTCGGGCATGGATGTGTGTGATGTCCTTAGGTTAGTTAGGTTTAAGTAGTTCTAAGTTCTAGGGGACTGATGACCACAGACGTTAAGTCCCATAGTGCTCAGAGCCATTTGAACCCTAAGCTTACACCCTACTTAACCTGACTTATCCTAAGGACAAACGCACACACCCATGCCCGAGGGAGGTCTCGAACCTCTGCCGGGACCAGCCGCACAGTCCATGACTGCAGCGCCTGAGACACCTCGGCTAATCACGCGCGGCATCACTTTGCTAACAAGGTTACCTGCATGTAAAGTGGCACAATAAAAGGTGTCCGATGTCTCCATCATTCGGTTTCGTCACATATCGGATTTGTCCAGAACACTTCATGTCGAATTTTCATTTCTGCCAACGCCAACGACCTAGCAGTCGTAGTATCAAAAGTACGTGGTAAAGTTAAACGTTGCAGCTTTTGCTGGTAGCTCCAAGCACCGATTACACCAGCATTTCCCCTCACATGTCTCCGCCTCTACCAAAGACCAATTCTGTTATTTAGATCTTTGTTCATCATTTTCAGCAACTTTCTTTGAAGAATGCCGATGCGAAGAAATAGCACAGTTGTTGCATTAAAATTTTGTTTTTCAACAAACAGGTGTCCTATATCTTCACAAGGGAGTACTTGTTATTCCATTCACTGCCGGCCCCCCCCCCTCCCCTCCCCCCCGTGAAGTGCAATCGGACGTCTTCTTTTGCGCCACATATACTTGCTCCACACAGTAAAAGAGAAAGACTGGACGGGATGAAAGGTCAAAAAGCAGTAAGACTCCTTCACACAATGAAAGTAAAATTATATTCTACTACGGTTTCATAAGAACAACTTCAAATATATACCGAAAATTGTGAAAATAGTATAATATAAAATGAAAATATCGGCATTCGATATTGTCATTTTGATATCGATGTATACTCGTTGATATGTTGACGAAAGAAGTAGATATTTTTTTGGAAAAGTTTGCAATAAATCGATATTTTATCAACAGCCCTAGTTGCAGTGTCGTACTGGCGGCTGGTCTCATAGTGTTAAGTTCTTTTTAGTTCTGACTCTTCTGACTCGATTTTGTTATCACTGAAATACCACCACGTATCCTGTTAACCCGTGAAGCTTCGTTTTGTTTCCTCCTCCACTACTGGGTGTTTCACTTTGTTGGTGAAGTAATGTAACCAAAAAATGTTCAAGTGTGTGTGAAATCTTATGGGACTTAACTGCTAACCTCATCAGTCCCTAAGCTTACACACTACTTAACCTAAATTATCCTAAGGACAAACACACACACCGATGCCCGAGGGAGGACTCGAACCTCCGCCGGGACCAGCCGCACAGTCCATGACTGCAGCGCCAGAGACCGCTCGGCTAATGCCGCGCGGCTGTGGGGACTGGAACAAGTAATAAACAACCCATGCCTGAAAGACCGCGCGGCTAATGTAACCAAATAGTGCCAATAACAGCAAGCCATTTTGATGTCCTTAGTATTTTGATGGCGACGCTACGTTAGTTGTAGACTACGTAATCGCCGGTCGGCGTGTCCGAGCGGTTCTAGGCGCTACAGTCTGGAACCGCGCGACCGCTGCGGTCGCAGGTTGAATCCTGCCTCTGGCATGGATGTGTGTGATGTCCTTATGTTAGTTAGGTTTAAGTAGTTCTAAGTTTTAGGGGTCGGTCGCTTGACGGCGCGTTTCGGCGCGGGCCTGCCCGTTGCCGGCGCGCCGTAAGGCACGGAAGCTCGCACTGGGACGTATCGCTTCCAGTCGGGTGTGCCGCGGCAGTCCTCACAGGGGAAGTGACGCGTCTCTCATAGCCTCTCCTTCCCAAGTGGCTCTTTCCGCCTTCCCGTGGTGCCAGATGTTAAGCTTGGCTTCTGCCTTGCGACAAAAGGGAGAGCTGCGACCCAACCCGATGCGAAAGCGAAGGGTGCGTGGCACAGGGGGAGCTGTGTCGAGGGACTGAACACCTGTCCCTTCCATTCGCAGGGCACAGACCAGCAGGTGCTCTGCATGCCGGCGATCTCGTTTGTCGGCGTGGGATCGCGGCGCGTGTCGGCAAGGGTGCTTCGCCGCGCCCCTGGGTAACCGGGGCGTGTTCTGCCAAACCCAGGTGGTAGTGACATCGCCTGGGCCAGGTTAGATGGGTCCAGACCGCCGAACGTCTGGGGGACCGGCCCGCCACCTGAGTAGGAGTGGGTTCCTGGCCGAGAGGTGGAAACTCGGGCAAGTAGGCGGCGAAGGGCGAGAGGTGCATCCGCCTCTCCGGAGTGCGGGGTGCAGTTGCCGGGGTGCGTCGCGTGAAATCGCCGATGACGGAGTCACCGAGGGGGACCAGTGCGCTGAAAACGGTGCGCTGAACCCAGCGGCTCTGGAGTGCCCTTGACCTAGGGGCGAGGTCGGTGGGCGAGTTGCAGAAGTCCCCCCCCCCCCCCCCCCATGCCAGAGGAGCCGGTCCGGGGTAAGAGACGGGCTCCCACCCCATTTTTCACTCGTCAATCAATATGGCTACAACTGAGACGAGTGAATCGAGTGCGCTCAAGCGAGCATCTACGATGCTTGATCCCTCTCCTCAGGACGAGACGGGACTGGCAGAAGACGAAACCGTCACACAGAGACATGCACGTGTCACGCTGCTCTTGGAGCAGAACATTAAGAATGGGAAGATAAGTCAGGCGGCATTGTCTATTATTAAGAACGAGCTGGCTGCATGGGCCATCGCCCACGCCAAGCTCGAAGGCCGCGTAGAGGAGTTAGAAAAGGAGAATGAAAGATTAAGAAGGCAACCAACAAAGACTTGGGCTGGAGTGGTCTCGCAAGCACCGCCAAAGCCACAAACTACGAAAGAAACGATCGCCAAGGTGACCAAGCGGTCAGACACGGCGGTCTTCCTCAGAACTCTACCAGGCCAAGACACGAGTGTTAAAAAAATACAAGAATTGCTGACCAAAAGTATTGATCCGGCAAAAGATAAAATTAGAATAAATAAGGTTAAACCTAGTAGAAACTCAGTGATTGTGGAGGTGGCTACAGAAGAAGACAAAGAAAAATTGTTAAAGAATCCCAAGCTGAACTCGGTGGTCAAGTGTGAACCGCCGAGAAAAAGGAACCCTTTGGTCATCCTATACGATGTACCAGCAACAATGACAAACGAGGAACTGCACCAGAACATAAAGGACCAAAACTTTGACCAAATGAATGAAAATGAGTTCAAGGATTCTTTTAAGCTGAGATTTAAAACGGGACCTCGGGATCGTGATGTTGTACATCACGTCGCCGAGGTCACAGCACCAATGTGGAAGCAGATTATAACAATGGGCAGATTGTATGTTGGCTTTCATGCCATTAATATTAGGGATTATCTCGCGGTACCTCGTTGCCATAATTGTGGAGACCTGGACCACATTCTGAGGCACTGCACCAGGGGGTCGGCTTGCTCCAGGTGCGGCGAAGATGGTCACACACGAAAAGAATGTAAAGCCGCAAGTGTATGCATTCCCTGCAAAAGACGTGGGAAGAAAAGCTGCGGAGCCTCAGGACGAAATTGCCCTACGTACCGCATGCTGGAGCAGAGACTGATATCCAGAACGGACTATGGCTGAGTACGTCAAACAGAACAGGATGCCAAAGCGAAAATCCCCTAGCAAAAGGAGGAGGGATGCCATCAGGGCAAATAGGTTCAAAGAATTCATGAAGTCTCTTTCGAGGGATCCGATACCTGAAACAGCTGACAAAAGTATCCAAACAGATCCACCGAAAATCGATAAATGTATCCAGACGGAAACTATCCCTATGGCTACTCCCTCCTCTCTCAGCAGGGAAGTGAAGCCGACAAAACACCAGCAACGGCAAAGGCATCCTGTGCCTGAGCTCCCAGTAAATGAAAGTAACCAGAAAGAACAAAAGCCTGTGCAAGAGAGCACAATAACAAGCTCTCTAGACACCCCAGTGGTAAGACTACCGCCAATAGATCCGGTTCGGATATATCCAAATTTAGAATTTGCCATGCAACTGGCGAGATTGGAGCAGCCGGCTACCTTGACCACTGCCTTACGACATGTGGTCCGCGTAGGACACGAATATGGAAGAAGAGTCACGTTCTCGGTAATGGAGGCTGTAGACAGAATACAGCTGAAGTCAGTGAATCTCCCCACCGACTTCGGAGCCCTGCGAGACTTACTAAAGAAAGTGTTCGAGAGAAGAGGAGAAAAATTTGACCTAAACGACATTTACGAACAGTCAGTTCTGGCTAATGGACGTATTACGTATGACTGGAACAAGACATGGCCAGAAGACCACATACATACATACTTTCCGTAGATGACAAAAATTACCATTGGCCAACTCAACACACATAACAGTCGACTTGTAATGCAGGAGCTGCGAAAGGAAGTGGAGGAGAGGAGGCTGGATGTGCTCTTGTCTACAAGAGCCGTACTCCCTAGCTGGAAAAATTGCATTTGCAGCCGCGACGTGGCAGGTCATCAGCCAAGGAGATAATCCGAAAGCGGCAAAAGGTCATCAGCCAAGGAGATAATCCGAAAGCGGCAATAATAATCACGAACAAAGCCCTGAAAGTAACTTCACTATCACAGTTCACTAATAGTCACTGCAATGTCGTGGAGCTGCTATCTCCCAGTGAAACAATAATACTAATTAATATGTACTTTCAGTACGGAGATAACATTGAAACACATCTTGCCCATCTAGCTGCAGTAACAACGGCATTGCAAGGACGAAGGATGATAATCACTGCTGATATCAATGCAAAATCCCCCCTGTGGCACAGCGGCACAAGGGACACCAACGGAGAGAAAGTAGAGGATTTTATCATGGCATCACAACTAGTGATAGCCAACAAGCCTGGTAATCCTCCAACCTATGCAGGGGGAGGAGGACCAGGCACGAACATTGATACAACTCTAGCCACCCCCAATGCAATTAACACAATACAAGAGTGGAAAGTAGAAGAAAACGCCACTACAAGTGATCACAACCTAATCAAATTCATTGTAGGTGGAAGAGAGTCCCGCTGGGCCATGGGGTGGGAGATGCAGTTTAATTACAGAAGGGCCGATTGGGAACGACTAGCGAGGGAGTGCGTCATTCCTGCCTTGCCAGAAGGTGGCGCAGACTTTGACATAGACGTAAACGACCGAGCAGAGGAACTGACCAATGCAATAACTAGCGCGGTGAAAGCTGCCGTACCGACCAGGAGGAAGGCCATAGCAGCCTCTCCATCACCATGGTCGGCCGAACTTGAGGATATGCGCCGGTCTGTTAGAAGGTTGAGAAGATATTGCCAGCGCTGTGTCGTCCGGCCGGAACGGCAAAGATGGCTGATGCAGTATCGGGAGGCCAAACTTCGTTTTCAGAAAGAACTCCAGGCTGTTAGAATACAAAGTTGGGAAAATTTCGTCCACAGCCAATTGGCATTGGACCCCTGGGGTACACCGTATAAATTAGTACGAGAGAAGATCCGCTCTCCACTGGAATTATCAACAGTCAGGCACGGGGACAGGATGACGGAATCCTGGCAGGAAACTGCTGAGGTCCTCCTCCGGTCCCTGCTGCCTGATGATAGCGCGGATGGGGAATGTGATCAGCAACAACAACTAAGACAAGGCAACTTCAATTAATACACCAACAATACGGCAGTCTACCCTTTTTCGGAGGAAGAGGTGGCTGCCCACATAAAATCACTTAAAAAGGGGTAAAGCTCCCGGGCCAGACGGCATTGTAGCCGAGGTGGTGCAATTCCTAGCTCCCCAGCCAACTGCACCACTCACTCACTTATGCAACGAATGTCTGATAAAACAAAAAATTCCAAGGGTGTGGAAGTCCGCGAATGTAGTCATTATTCGGAAAGGGTTAGATAAAGATCCAACAAATGTAAAATCCTACAGACCAATCTGCTTGATTAACATACTAGGGAAAATATTAGAAAAGCTACTAGCTGACAGACTGGCTGCACATAGAGTGCTGCGTGGGGTGAGCGACAGGCAGTTCGGCTTCAGGCCTGGGCGATCGACATCTGATGCAATCGCCCTGGCTGCTGAGGTCTGTGGCTCTACCCCACATAAGTACGTGGTGGGCATCATGGTTGACATCAGTGGCGCCTTCGACAACCTGTGGTGGCCTTCGCTCCTCTCCTGCTTGCGGGAGAAGGAGTGCCCAGGGCCGCTATATGGTTGTCTGAGGAGCTATTGCGAGGAACGGGAGGTCTGGCTATCATCTTCTAGCAAGAGAATTGGAAAATCTATAACAAAGGGTTGTCCTCAGGGTTCCGTGCTAGGGCCCCTGTTTTGGGACATCCACATGGAGCCTTTACCAGACACCCTACAACAAAGTGAAGAATTGCTAGAGGTGATAGCCTATGCAGATGACCTCCTCCTGTTGGTCGGCGGCCGTAGCCGCGAAGACATTGAACCTAAAATAGAGAGTGCCCTAAACAAGTTACAACTATGGTGCCAAAACACCAAAATGACGGTGTCACCAAGTAAGTCCACCTACTTACTATTGAAGGGACAATTAATCCGTAACCCGACTGTACGAATCGAGCGCTCGCCGGTTCTTCGGAGACGTGACGCACGATACTTGGGCATCATCATTGATGAGAAGTGGAATTTTGGGAAACACATCGAAACCGTAACCCAGAAAGCCCTCCAAACACTGAACAACCTCATATCCATAGGACACAAAAGATTTCATCTTCCACCTCATCTCATAAGACTCTATCATAACAGTATATTAACATCGATAGTGGGTTACGACTCGGGAGTCTGGGCACACAGGCTCACGAGGGTTGTGCCCGCCATGACAGTGAGAAGGGTTCAGAGGAATATGATTCTTAGATCGGTAGGGGCTTACAAAACATCGCCAGGGGGAGCACTGCTAGTCATAATGGGGCTTTGTCCCCTGGACATCAAAATCAGGGAGCAGGCTGCATGGTTCTGGATTAAGAAGGGTAATGTAACAAAAACAGAGGAGATCTTAGGCATTGGGGCAGGGGACAAGGGTGAGATTCGGCAAAGGGGAATACAATTATGGCAATAACTGTGGGACGCGGATGAAACAGGGCGCAGGACACATGAGTTGATACCAAGCATTAGGGAACGGCTAAAAATGAAGTACTTTGAACCCACCAGAGGACTAATCCATTTTCTCACTGGACATGGACCTTACCCGGCATACTTATGTCGGTTCGGGAAAAGGGCCACACCCGCGTGTGAATATGGTGAACCGGAGGGCACTCCCGATCATGTGATTTACGAGTGCCCCCTCTTCAATGACGTTGCTTCTACATGACATGACCAACTACCCGACCATGACACATACCACCTGATAAGACAAGAAGACACCTTCCAAACACTGAATAGACTTGCCAACGAGGTATCACAGAAAGTGTGGAGAGAATACATGAGGGAACAAAACTAAATAGCACAGATTACGACAAATACGTGCCCTACTCCCATAACGCCTGTGCGTGGATAGGCCGACCCTTTAGTCTGGAATCCGCCACGTACGGGATTAGGGGGAGTGGGGAATAAAAAATAACCTGGATTTGACAATACACTGGGGATGACTTAGGTTAGAACTAGTTAGCAGGAATTAGACTAGAAATCTAGATTTAGGAACCTGCAGCGATTAACATCCTGGTCTGCCCAGTGTCAGGGGCACGCCCATCGGGATTAGCTCGATGGGCAAGGCAATAAAGTAGGTTTGTACATAGCTGACACATCTGTGACGCTGCAGGAAGTAGAACGTAGGTTTAGTTAAAAATCTTAGGAGTTAAAATAAATAGCTGTATATAGCCGCCCATTGAAATTAGATTATAGCTGTAGCTCACGACTTAATATATTGTAATTAGCTGCTAATTGTAACTAACAGTAGCAAGTAAGACCCACTAATCAAATAAGGAGGTGGGTTGTGATGTATAAATATTATTGTTGATGGTAAATAAAGATTTTTTTTTAAGTTCTAGGGGACTGATGACCTCAAATGTTAAGTCCCATAGTGCTCAGAGCCATTTGAACCATTTGACTACGTAATCAGAAATTCCGCTTTGTCGCACTCTAGTATGGTCCGCAAAGCGACAGAAATACCTCGTGGTAAACTGCGTGCTCTCCTTTGTAGAGGCACATAAGGCACATACGTTATACGGTGCACAAGTTGTCGTGGCTAGACTCAGTCTAATTGCATCAGTGCTCTACTTCGCGTTGCATGATTTCACGGCGGTGCGGCGGCAGCTTTTGCTTTGTGCGCGGTGGCCGTCTCCACAGCGGCGCTGGGGCCGCCCACTCGTGCTGACCAGAACTGAGTTATGAGTCCGAGCTCTCTCTTGACAACTCCCGATGGAAATAAATTGTGCTCAGTCGCACCGCGCACCACGGAGTCGCCTTGTGCAGTCCGCCCGCTCGCCGTTTAGGCGGCGAGTTCTCCCAGCAGTGAAATAAATTTCCCTTCATACTCTTCCGAGATATAAGTTAGTGCAACGCAAGAGTTACGCCACCGTTCCTTCTCATGCTATATGGATAGCCAACCATTTCCTCAGGTTGGCACTCGATTCTTATCAGTTATTTAGTCGCTAATGACTCATTTTCTGGTTCTGAGTTACAGTTCGTGTCCTTTCTTTCGTGGCTGGTTCTGTTGAAGCAAAGGCATCGCACAATAAATAACCCGAGAACTTATTTAGAAATCACTTATATTCCCCAACGCCTCATTATTGTTCACCCGTTTATGTTCAAGCTTACACTCATACTATCCGCCTTACGGTTTGTAGCGGGATATGCTATCAGACTCCATCCCGTTTCTTTCATTGGCAAGTGCAACATGTGCGCCGATAGATCGCTGGTCGGTAAGCCCTCGTATCAAATGTAATTTCTATAAATTTTACCGCCATTGTTTAGACGTAGACGCAGCGAAACTCACGGCACTTTTATATTTTCTCCATCACCTCTGTTAATCAAATCTGGTAAAGAGCATCAACACTAAAAAAATGTGAAAAAAAAGAGAAAGTTTCTATGTACGTTAAGAGATACCCAGAAGCCTGCTTCGGCTGTGTGTTAAATGATGGACTCAAGATCATACATGATTCTTATCTCAAAGAGAATTTACTAGCTGCACGTCACCTTCTAAGGTTACCAAATGCCGTTCGCAAATCGCTAAAGTGTTGAGAGAAAAAGATATCCATGAAGCAGTAATTTATTTTGACTGAGATTTGTACTTCTTAGTTAATTATTTAAACGCAAAGAAGATGTTGCAAAATTATCAAAGATGTTTGATGCCGACAGCCAGAAGTTGCTTCATCGGCAAAAATGAAGATTGTATGCTGCAGGGGGACAGTGATACAAATACCGCTGCAGGCTTTGCAGCGAATGAAAATTCTGGATTGATCCTCACAGTTGCCTGACGCTGTTCTATTGAAATATATGGTCTTACATCAAAAAGAAGATACAAGAAAAAAATTTCGCTTTGAAGCAGCTATTTACGCAAATTCGACGATTTGGAGATCTCTGGCACGTGAATACGCGGAAATCTTTGTTTCAAGAATGCCTCGGAGATGCCAAGAAATTATCATGCTGCAGGTGACGGACGTATTATTAACTGTAATTTCATTTTTCTTTTTTTCATATACGATGAATGTCTATGTTCTAGTTAGTTTCAGATTTTACTACTGATTAACCAGACGACGGTCTTACTTAACAGACTGTATTTTGTTCGCAGCCCTAGGTTAGAATTTTTGCATGTCTGGATTAACTATTCGTCCAGCGGATGTCTACAGAGCAACGAGAACGGCATTGAGCGAAAGCGTGTACAGGTCTTCTGGGCCCACACGTACTCTTATTGGTATAGGTGGCTTGTTACCATGGTCTACGGACGACTGACGTATGTGGTAAACGGCCTGGCCCTTGGTGTCTCCCGGCTGCTACAGCGGAGTTTTGCCCGTCGTAACGTTTGCCGGAACGCCCGCGCGTTGCCCCTTGGAAGGAGAAAGCTAACGGGAGTTGGTCCCCCGGCCAGTGGCCAGCGGCCGCACGGAATCCCAGCTAAGCCCGCGCCGGAGAACATTACTCTATCGACCGCTCGCAGGCATCCGATATTTACGGCGACTGTTACATTGATCAACCGGGCTTACGCACTCCTGGAGACGACCAACTCTCGCGCCGCTTCCCCCGTATAACCTACTGTTTCACAGTCTCCTGTGTTCTTTTCCTCTTGTGGCTCAAGTGCGGATTTTGTGCTCACTCAAATTTAACGTCCCATCGACATCAAATCTTTTAAACATCGACTTATCTTCTACGATTGTCACTCTATTAATTTAATCAAATGAAATCATACAGGTTGATTACAGCACCTATGCCTCAGTCTCCAGTAGTATCCTGCGGAAATCTGGGGTGCAAATTTCTCGACCTCCGCTATCGGGTGGAGAAATGTTGGGTCCCCCTGAATAGGTCAGGCGTGCACTACGCGCAGGAAGCGGCTACAAGGGTAGCGGAGTACGTATGGAGTGCACATATGGGTTTTTTAGGTTAAAGAATTCCCTCCCTAGGCACGACAAGACGCCTCCTGAGACGCGACAAGGTAGTAGTAGGCAAAACGCAAAAGGAAATAACAATATTAATGTGCTAATAGTAAACTGCAGAAGCGTCTACAGGGTGTTACAAAAAGGTACGGCCAAACTTCCAGGAAACATTCCTCACACACAAATAAAGAAAAGATGTTATGTGGACATGTGTCCGGAAACGCTTAATTTCCATGTTAGAGTTCATTTTAGTTTCGTCAGTATGTACTGTACTTCCTCGATTCACCGCCAGTTGGCCCAATTGAAGGAAGGTAATGTTGACTTCTGTGCTTGTGTTGACATGCGACTCATTGCTCTACAGTACTAGCATCAAGCACATCAGTACGTAGCATCAACAGGTTAGTGTTCATCACGAACGTGGTTTTGCAGTCAGTGCAATGTTTACAAATGCGGAGTTGGCAGATGCCCATTTGATGTATGGATTAGCACGGCGCAATAGCCGTGGCGCGGTACGTTTGTATCGAGACAGATTTCCAGAACGAAGGTGTCCTGACAGGAAGACGTTCGAAGCAATTGATCGGCGTCTTAGGGAGCACGGAACATTCCAGCATATGACTCGCGACTGGGGGAGACCTAGAACGACAAGGACACCTGCAATGGACGAGGCAATTCTTCGTGCAGTTGACGATAACCCTAAAGTCAGCGTCAGAGAAGTTGCTGCTGTACAAGGTAACGTTGACCACGTCACTGTATGGAGAGAGTGCTACGGGAGAACCAGTTGTTTCCGTACTATGTACAGCGTGTGCAGGCACAATCAGCAGCTGATTGGCCTCCACGGGTACACTTCTGCGAATGGTTCATCCAACACTCATTTCAGTGCAAATGTTCTCTTTACGGATGAGGCTTCATTCCAACGTGACCAGATTGTAAATTTTCACAATCAACATGTGTGGGCTGACGAGAATCCGCACACAATTGTGCAATCACGTCATCCACACAGATTTTCTGCGAACGTTTGGGCAGGCATTGTTGGTGATGTCTTGATTGGGCCCCATGTTCTTCTACCTACGCTCAATGGAGCACGTTATCATGATTTCATACGGGATGCTCTACCTGTGCTGCTAGAACATCTGCCTTTACAAGTACGACACAGCATGTGGTTCATGCACGATGGAGCTCCTGCACATATCAGTCGAAGTGTTCGTACGCTTCTCAACAACAGATTCGGTGACCGATGGGTTGGTAGAGGCGGACCAATTCCATGGCCTCCACGCTCTCCTGACCTCAATCCTCTTGACTTTCGTTTATGGGGGCATTTGAAAGCTCTTGTCTAAGAAACCTCGGTACCAAATTAGAGACTGTTCGTGCTCGTATTGTGGACGGCTGTGATACAATACGCCATTCTCCAGGGCTGCACCAGCGCATCAGGAATTCCATGCGACGGAGGGTGGATGCATGTATCCTCGCTAACGGAGGACATTTTGAACATTTCCTGTAACAAAGTGTTTGAAGTCACGCTGGTACGTTCTGTTGCTGTGTGTTTCCATTCCATAATTAATGTGATTTGAAGAGAAGTAATAAAATGAGCTCTAACATGGAAAGTAAGCGTTTCCGGACACATGTCCACATAACATATTTTCTTTCTTTGTGTGTGAGGAATGTTTCCTGAAAGTTTGGACGTACCTTTTTGTAACACCCTGTATAGAAAGGTCCCAGAACTGCTCTCATTAATAAACGGTCACAACGCCCGCAGGGACAGAAAGTTGGCTGAAACCAGATGTAAACAGTAATGAAATTCTAAACTCAGATTGGAATGTATACCGCAGAGACAGGCTGGACAGTGAAGGGGGAGGCGTGTTGATAGCGATAAAAAGTACAATAGTATCGAAGGAAATTGACGGAGATCCGAAATATGAAATAATTTGGGTGAAGGTCACGGTTAAAGCAGGCTCAAACATGGTAATTGGATGTCTCTATAGGCCCCCTGGCTCAGCAGCTGTTGTGGCAGAGCACCCGAAAGAAAATTTGGAAAATATTTCGAGTAGATTTCCCGACCATCTTATAGTTCTAGGTGGAGACTTTAATTTGCCGGATATAGACTGGGAGTCTCAAACGTTTATAACGGGTGGCAGGGACAAAGAATCCAGTGAAATTTTTTTTAAGTGCATTGTCTGAAAACTACCTTCAGCAGTTAAACAGAGAACCGACTCGTGGCGGTAACATATAAGACCTTCTGGTGACAAACAGACCCGAACTATTTGAAACAGTTAACGCAGAACAGGGAATCAGCGATTATAAAGCGGTTACTGCATCGATGATTTCAGCCGTAAATAGAAATATTAAAAAAGGTAGGAAGATTTATCTGTTTAGAAAGAGTGACAAAAAGCAGATTTCAGAGTACTTGACGGCTCAACACAAAAGTTTTGTCTCAAGTACAGATAGTGTTGAGGATCCGTGGACAAAGTTCAAAACCATCGTACAGTATGCATTAGATGAGTATGTGCCAAGCAAGATCGTAAGAGATGGAAAAGAGCTACCGTGGTACAAGTACAACAACCGAGGTAGAAAACTGCTGCGGAATCAAAGGGAACTTCACAGCAAATATAAACAAAGCCAAAGCCTTGCAGACAAACAAAAAGTACACGAAGCGAAATGTAGTGTGAGGAGGGCTAAGCGAGAGGCGTTCAACGAATTCGAAAGTAAAGTTCTATGTACTGACTTGGCAGAAAATCCTAAGAAATTTTGGTCTTATGTCAAAGCGGTAGGTGGATCAAAACACAATGTCCAGACACTCTGTGACCAAAATGGTACTGAAACAGAGGATGACAGACTAAAGGCCGAAATACTAAATGTCTTTTTCCAAAGCTGTTTCACAGAGGAAGACTGCACTGTAGTTCCCTCTCTAGATTGTCGCACAGACGATAAAATGGTAGCTATCGAAATAGACGACAGAGGGATAGAGAAACAATTAAAATCGCTCAAAATGGGAAAGGCCGCTGGAGCTGATGGGATACCAGTTCGATTTTACATAGAGTACGCGAAGGAACTTGCCCCCCTTCTTGCAGCGGTGTACCGTAGGTCTCTAGAAGAGCGTAGCGTTCCAAAGGATTGGAAAAGGGCACAGGTCATCCCCGTTTTCAAGAAGGGACGTCGAACAGATGCGCAGAATTACAGAGCTATATCTCTAACGTCGATCAGTTGTAGGATTTTGGAACACGTATTATGTTCGAGTATAATGACTTTTCTGGAGACTAGAAATCTACTCTGTAGGAATCAGCATGAGTTTCGAAAAAGACGATCGTGTGAAACCCAGCTCGCGCTATTATACAGTTCCCCACAGACGTTTAATGAACAAAGTAAGAACATATGGACTATCAGACCAATTGTGTGATTGGATTGAAGAGTTCCTAGATAACAGAACGTAGCATGTCATTTTCAATGGAGAGAAGTCTTCCGAAGTAAGAGTGATTTCAGGTGTGCTGCAGGGGAGTGTCGTAGGACCGTTGCTATTCACAATATACATAAATGACCTTGTAGGTAACATCGGAAGTTCGCTGAGGCTTTTTGCGGATGATGCTGTGGTATATCGAAAGGTCGTAACGATGGAAAATTGTACTGACATGCAGGAGGATCTGCAACGAAATGACGCATGGTGCAGGGAATGGCAATTGAATCTCATTGTAGACAAGTGAAATTTGCTGCAAATACATAGAAAGAAAGATCCTTTATCATTTAGCTACAATATAGCAGGTCAGCAACTGGAAGCAGTTAATTCATAAATTATCTGGGAGTATGCATTAGGAGTGATTTAAAATGGAATGATCATATGAAGTTGATCGTCGGTAAAGCAGATACCAGACTGAGATTCATTGGAAGAATCCTAAGGAAATGCAGTCCGAAAACAAAGGAAGTAGGTTACAGTACACTTGTTCGCCCACTGCTTGAATATTGCTCACCAGTGTGGGATCCGTACCAGACAGGGTAGATAGAAGAGATACAGAAGATCCAACGGAGAGCAGCCCGCTTCGTTACAGAATCATTTAGTAATCGCGAAAGCGTTACGGAGATGGTAGGTAAACTCCAGTGGAACACTTTGCAGGAGAGACGCTCAGTTGCTCGGTACGGGCTTTTGTTGAAGTTTCGAGAACATACCTTCACCGAGGAGTCAAGCAGTATATTGCTCCCTCCTACGTATATCTCGCGAAGAGACCATGAGGATAAAATCAGAGAGATTAGAGCCCACACAGAGGCATACCGACAATCTTTCTTTCCACGAACAATACGAGATTGGAATAGAAGGGAGAACCGATAGAGGTCCTCAAGGTACCCTCCGCCACACACCGTCAGGAGGCTTCCGGAGTATGGATGTAGATGTAGAGTTGGGAGGCGTGTGAGGGTAGTGCGTGAAGGTGTGCAAAGCCACTGTGCCATAGTGGTCATCTGCTTCGTGAGTAATAAAGCCGGCTTCGAATCCCGGCCTTGGTATAAATTTTCATTATTCGCTTCGTCTGCAGATATACTGAAGGATCAGAGTGTATTACAGTTGCAGACAGTAAACAGGGGTCTGGACAAGGTGAGCAAGGCTTTACACGTAAAACTGTTATATCACAACACTCTTTGCGTTCATAATTGGTCCATTTTTCTTTGATGAACTCGGATCCCAAGAAACATGGGTATGCAGCTGTAGGGCAAATATGAATGTGATCTCCTCCGCCGATGTAAGATCCCTGCTCAACACGAGAGAGATGCTTTAGATTCTGTTTCAATGCACCCTGGAGCTCCACCTGAGTGAAATTATTTTGTCTACTTACGGAAGAGAATCGGGCGGGAAATTCTGCGAACATATAGTCTGTTTTGGAAACTGAAAAGCAAGCAACGCTCGTAGTGGAGGATGTTGCCTTCCCTGGAAGAACGGCCACTGGTGTCCAGGATGACTAAGAGTCAGTTTCCCTTGTAGCAGTGTGGAACTGCGTGCAGTGATGTACGGAGAATCTGTCCGTATGATTTTTTTGTCTTTGTATTATTAGCAGCTCGTATCTGTATTCAGTGTTATGTTAAGGCTGTTTCCGGAAAATAAACTCCCTCTCCTCACTAAAGAGTGTCTGCATACCTCGGCGCTTGCTATTTATCAGGCGAGCTGTGAAAGGGTCTGTCTGTACACGTTTGTGAAATGCGCTGCAGTTGTGTGACGTAGTGCGGTAGAGAGAATGGAGAATTGCCTGCTCGCTCTTCATTTTGCAGATTTGTGAACGAGGGACGTACATGACCACAATCCTTCACACTTCTATATCCAACCCCGAGTTTCCACCTTCTGATACCGGCAAAACACAATTTATCACTTAGTTCGTTTGTACTGAACTTAGATTTAGTACACATTTAACATTTGTTCTTAACCCACTTCATGTAATAACAAACAGCAATTTTATGCCATTGAAAGCTTATTTTTAATAAATTGGTGATTTCTCCGTCCCCTGCAACGCGCAAACTATTAGTCATAGATACAAGTCAATAGGTATTTTTTGTTCTAGGAAATCCAACGTAGTTTAATTTTTTTGAGATATACAAGTAAAACCTAAAAAAATTAACTTTACAACCCTTGGTATCACTTCCACAGGTCAGCATTTTTACACCCTCACATTTACACCCCACAGGTCAGGATTTTTAGTATGTTGTTTAATATGGCACACTCCCCCTACCAACATACAAAAATTTGCGACCACACGATTTTTCCCCTCAGTAGAAAGTTTTTGATCTACGTTGACCAGGCTATATCATCCGACGGGTGACGTCATAAAATGGCAATTTCTTGCTAAAATTCTACATGTGATTGCACCGAGCAATAAAATATTTTTAAAAGTATTTAAACAATCATTGACATAGCCATCTCGACCGAAAAGTCGTTATTTCCAAAACGAGATGTTTTGCTATAAGAAAATTTTGCGCGTGAATATTTAAGCTAACTCATTCTTTAATCTCATGATGTGTTTTACTTTAATATGTTACGCGTTCTAGGACTTTAAGGGAAGATGTATGAGAAAACACACAGATACATACAAGATAATATAACTTGTACTGTTTGAGAGATAATTGAACCAAATTTGGCACATGTTATCATTATCTCATTGGCTATAATCTGGATTTTTTCAATTCTTTTGTCAAATAATTTGATTAGGGCGTTGCTATATACATGAGGAATGCTTTTGCAAGGGTTACTTAACTTATCCCTTTAAAAAATGATAGAGTATTCATATTAAATAGATAAACAAATATGTACAACAGTGTTAATAACAGTCTTAGAAGTCACGCAACAGTTTTTCTTTTTTTAATTTTTGTGTGTGATAGATAGCAATTTTCATTTCATGTAACGTTAAATAAAGTTGAAAGTAACGTACTTTGAAAAATTTTGTGCCACAGGAGCATGTGTTACGGTATTTACAAAGTCTGTACTAAAATTCATCTTTTTATCTGCAGTGGTTCAGCAGAAAGTGTTCCTTGTAGATTGATAGCTGCTAGAAGTCCAGAAATATATTTTATTAGTGTTTATGCCAGAAACAAGTATCTTGATGTTGGCCATAAACACACATTCGGTGTACTTGGTCTTCTTGTAGCTCTTTTCTTCTAGTCTGCTCCTTCTGGCGTGTCCTATTGGCAATAACCTTCACTCACCCTCCAGAACTAGCAATACGCATATCAATCTTCTTGAATAGGTTTTCGATGAAGCAAATTGCATCAAATCCTAGTGTCATAAGGGCCGTAATTCTTCCAATGTTACCATCGCTGAACACTAGACAAGCATCATACGAGGAAATTTTAACAATAGTACCAAGTAGATGAGCAAAATGTTGTCTTTGGACCTCTTTTCTAGATGAGGTTATCAAAGCTTCCCTTTGGGTTTTGTGCTCCACCAAGTGTGGATTTGTTTAAAAAATCGTAAATGGGATTACAGCCTCATATACTCTTAATACGTCTTCTTTAACGGCAGGAAATAATAAAATATCGCAAATAAGGACAAAGTCGCGTAGAAATTGGTTCGTAGCACTGCCCATTAGTTGAATCGAAGTGGCTTTTACGTCACTTGTAGCACGAATTAAACTCTGAAAATTAAGACTATATTGCTAACATGCTACAGAACTATGTGGTGGCAGAAAATTTCAACTTTTTGACCAATTTTTCATAGATCCTGGCTTAAGTAATTAGCCAGGTAACGCGTTTGTTTGAGTGACCATCATCCTCAGCATGCACAGAAATATTCGTTTTGTAAATAAAAACCGCCTTTTCTTGCTGCGATATATTTTATTTCTTCTAAAAACATTACGCCTTTTACTTCAAGGCATCTTCAATGGATACAGTTTTGCTTTGATATGCGATATTTGTAAATCATAAAAAGGTTCACGTCTCGTTTATTGCGTAAATAATTGATTATTTCAGTTTTTCGCGTCTTTGGGTGGCATCACGTTTCCTCTCATCTGGTCACACGCTGAAAGTCGCACTGCAGCGTATAACAAATATGTACGACACAAATTACAGGGCACATTCCTCACACGTAGGTGAAGAAATTATGTTATATGACCATGCATCTGGAAACGCTTTGTTTACATGTTGTAAGTCTTTTTCTCCAACTCATTAATCATGGGAAACACACGAATAGAAAGCACCAACAGACCACATGCAACTCTTCCTCACAGGAGATGTTTTCAATATGCTCTCTGTGGGCATTGATGCATGCATCAACCAGCCGCCGTAGTGAATCTCGGTTGCGCCCTTGTATCATCCCCGGAGCGTACAGTATGGTTTCGCATAAAAAATGTTTATTATTATTATTTTCGATTATTCCCATTTAAGAGAGCGTTTGAACTTGAATTCCTTTATGATGATTGTTTATGTTTTTTCTGAGCCCAAATTTTCTTCATGTGTTCACTGTGTTGTTTCTTTCGCTCTGCTGTCCATTTGCATCCTGTTCTCTTCTGTATTGTGGTGTCAAATTTATGTTTTTTGATGATGTTCCTGAATTCAGTTCTATTTTCTGCATCGTTTACTGTTATGTGTGCTTGTCTGAGGTCCTCTTCAACTTCTTTTATCCATTTTGTTTTTCCCTTGGCTGAGTTGATGACTTTAACAATTCGCTTTGAAATTCTGTTTTCATTCATCCTGTGGATATGTCCGTAGAACTGCATTCTTCTTTTCCTTATTGTATCCGCAATCTTGTCTGTGTATTTATATAATTCTGATGTTGGTCTCTTCTTCCAGATTCCTTGCTCTTGTATCGGGCCAAAAATTTTCCTGAGAATTTTCCTTTGCTGTTTCTCTATTTCTTTGATTTTAGTTTGCCCACTTATTTGTGTTGTTTCAGATGCATACAGTGCCTCCGGAAGTACGACAGTGTTGTAGTGCCTCAATTTTGCGTTAATGGATATGGACTTTTTGTTATAATAGTTCCACGTGAGTTTATATGCTTTCTGTAGTTTTTTTATTCTTTCCTCATTGGCCTTTAGGTTGATCCCTGATGCCTGGATGATTTCTCCCAGGTACTTAAAATGTGGTACTTGTACGATTTTCCCATGGGTTGTCCCAATAGGCAATTTGTCTTGTGGCACTCTTTCTATGTACTGGGTTTTCTCATATGAGATTTGCAGGCCAGTTCTTTGTGCAATTTCGTGTAACTTCTCTATGGCGTTAGTGGCTTCTTTTCTATTATTTGTGAGGATTGCAAGGTCATCTGCAAAAGCTAAACACTTCACATTGAATCTGTTATCTTTTCTAATGCCAATTTGGATTCCTTTGACTTCTTTTTCCCATGTCCTGATGATTTTTTCAAAGAGTAATGGTGAAAGTCCGTCACCCTGTCGCACTCCAGTTTGGATTACAAATGGTTCCGAGACATCCCCCATAAATTTAACCTTGGAGACTGTGTCAGTTAATGTTTCCTGAATGATTGCTCTTGTCTTTCTGTCAATGCTGAGTTCTTCTAGCGTCTTGCAGAGCACTACTCTGTCTATTGAGTCGTAGGCCTTTTTAAAATCTACAAAAGTAACCACTGTGTTTCGGGTGTTTCTCATCTGGAGAATCATTTTCAGATTCCAGATCTGCTCTATGCATGATCGTCCCTTGCGAAAACCAGCCTGGTATTCTCCTATTTGTGGGTCAGCTTGTTCTTCTAATCTATTCATGAGAACTTTTGATAGGATTTTATATGTGACCGGTACGAGTGAGATACCTCTGTAATTATTTGGTTCAGTTTTGTCCCCTTTTTTGTGGAGTGGATGGATGAGTGCGCATTTCCATCCAGATGGGATCTGTTCTGTTTCCCAAATGTTTAATATGATTTTGTGAATTTTTCCTGTTAATCTTCCATCATTTAGTTTCCATAGTTCTGCAGTAATTCCATCTTCTCCTGGGGCTCTATTGTTTTTCAGTGTCTTGATAATTTCTACTATTTCGTTGATGGTTGGGGGTTTAGCGTCAGGATTTGGTGTAGACGTCTCGTAGTGAATGTCCTCTGTAGGTCTTTCGCAGTTGTGAAGTTTGTTGAAATAGTCTGCGAGGATTTGGCAGTTATTCTTTGTGTTAGTTTCTAGTGAACCATTCGGTTTCTTGAAGCAAAGATTGGGTGGCTGGTATCCTGCAATATGTTCTTTAAACGTCTTATAAAAATTCCTGGTGTTGTTCTTCTTAAAGTCTTGTTCTGTCTCATCTAGTCGCCGTTTGTCATAATTTCTTTTTTCCCTCCGAATAGTTTTCGATGTTTGTTTTCGGATTACTAGAAATTGTTGCCATTTTTCTGATGTTTTGTGACTGTTGAAGTTTTTCCAGGCATTGGTCCTTTCTTCTATTGCTTGGTCACATATTATATTCCACCACCTGTGTTTTCTCCTTCTCGGGGGTTGACCCAATTTCATTGTGGATTTGAGGACGTCCACAAGTTCTGTCCAGTTTGTGGTGTTTGTCTGACTAATTTCCTGTAAGATTTTTCCTTGTTGAGTTTTATGGTTGGTTGGTTGGTTGTTTTGGGGAAGGAGACCAGACAGCGTGGTCATCGGTCTCATCGGAGTAGGGAAGGATGGGGAAGGAAGTCGGCCGTGCCCTTTCAGAGGAACCATCCCGGCATTTGCCTGGAGTGATTTAGGGAAATCACGGAAAACCTAAATCAGGATGGTCGGACGCGGGATTGAACCGTCGTCCTCCCGAATGCGAGTCCAGTGTCTAACCACTGCGCCACCTCGCTCGGTGTTGAGTTTTATGCATTCGGGGTCTGGTCTCAGCACTTTGTTTAGTTTTGCCTTTTTTCTATTGGGTTGTAATCTGGTCTTTAGCTGTAGAAGATGGTGGTCTGAGTCAAAAAATCCTCTTCTCGTTTTCACATTCAGAATTTCTGCTGTGTTACTCTTGGAGATGGCCACATGGTCTATCTGGAATTCACCCAACATTGTGTTGGGCGACCTCCAAGTATACAGTTTCTTGTATAACTGAAGGAAGTAAGGAAGACTGGCTTTTAATGTCCCGTCGACACCGAGGTCATTAGTGACGACTGTGCGGCTGGTCCTGGCGGAGGTTCGAGTCCGCCCTCGGGCATAGGAGTGTGTGTTTGTCCTTAGGATAATTTAGGTTAAGTAGTGTGTAAGCTTAGGGTTGGTTGGTTGGTTGGGGAAAGAGACCAGACAGCATGGTCATCGGTCTCATCGAATTAGGGGAGGATGGGGAAGGAAGTCGGCCGTGCCCTTTCAGAGGAACCATCCCGGCATTTGCCTGGAGCGATTTAGGGAAATCACGGAAAACCTAAATCAGGATGGCCGGACGCGGGATTGAACCGTCGTCCTCCCGAATGCGAGTCCAGTGTCTAACCACTGCGCCACCTCGCTCGGTGTGTAAGCTTAGGGACTGATGACCTTAGCAGTTAAGTCCCATAAGATTTCACACATTTCATTTGTGACGGAGCACAAGCTCGGGCTGTGTCAAGGATGGGGACGAGAACTTTCAAAAGAACCACGCCGTCATTTACCTGGATCGACTTAGGGAAATCGCGGATTTGAACCGGCGTCCTCACATTATTATTATTATTGTTATTATTATTATTAGTGGCAATGTTCGTACAGAAAGCACTGCCTGTCTGAAGTCTTCCAGTTTTTGCCACCGAGCGAGGTGGCGCAGTGGTTAGCAAATTGGACTCGAATCTGGGAGGACGCCGGTTCAAATCCGCGATTTCCCTAAGTCGATCCAGGTAAATGACGGCGTGGTTCTTTTGAAAGTTCTCGTCCCCATCCTTGACACAGCCCGAGCTTGTGCTCCGTTACTAATGAAATGTGTGAAATCTTATGGGACTTAACTGCTAAGTTCATCAGTCCATAAGCTTACACACTATTTAACCTAAATTATCCTAAGGACAAACACACACACCCATACCCGAGGGAGGACTCGAACCTCCGCAGGGATCAGCCGCACAGTCCATGACTGCAGCGCCTGAGACCGCTCGGCTAGGTATTGTGGAAATACGGGCACGGGAACTCTGAAGTCTTGTACTGGAGCTCCATACACGAGAGCTTTCAAATGCCCCCACAAGTAAAAGTCCAGTGGTTTTAGGTCTACAGAGCGTGGAGGCTCTATCTTTCTATCCATACGAAACCGAATCTGTTATTTAAAGGCCGGCGGACATTAACACTAAAATGAGAAGGAGCTCCATTGTGCAGTGAAGTACAGGTTTTGTCGCACAGCTAAAGGCACATCTGCTAACAGATCAGGTAGAAAATTCTCTACGAAATGCCGACCGAAACACTGACGGAAAATCTTTGTTGATGATTTGCTTTAACAATTGCGTGAGGATTGACGTCTGCCTGTACATGCTGATTTTGAGTATTTACAGTTTGTCGCTGAAACGTCGCGTCATCTGTGAACAGCACCTTTGCACTAAAATTAGGGTTGATACTATGCTGAATAAACCATTCGTAGAAGAGTACCCGTGTTGGAAAATCAGCTGCTGGCAGTGCCTGCACACGCTGTAAATGATATGGCTACAGCTGACCCTCGTGTAACAGTCGCCAGTTACGTAGTTAACATTCAGTATGGAGCCACATTTCTTGTACTGACATTAGGGTCGTCGTCAACTGCATGAAGAAATGCCGCCTCCCATTGTGGTGTACTCGTCATTCTGGGCGTCCTCCGCTCGCGAGTATCAGGCTTAACCGCTCCATGTTCCCTAAGAGGACAATCAGTAGCTTCGGGGCACCTTCGTCCTGGAAATCTCTCCCGGTACAAAAGTTGAGCTTTGAGTGCCATTGGCGTTAGTTTATAGATACATCAAACAGGCATCCGCCATCTCTGCATTTGTTGGCACTGTCATTGCACGAGCCAAATCTGTGATTAGCTCTACATAGTCCCCCGTGTGCTTGCAACGGTCGTAGTGATCGCTGGAAAAGTTGATGTTATGTGTAAACAAGCAGTGACGTACGTCTCATGGCAGCAATGGTTCAAATGGCTCTGAGCACTATGGGACTTAACTTCTGAGGTCATCAGTCCCCTAGAACTTAGAATTACTTAAACCTAACTAACCTAAGGACATCACACACATCAATGCCCGAGGCAGGATTCGAACCTGCCACCGTAGTGGTCGCGCGGTTCCAGACTGAGGCGGCTCGAACCGCACGGCCACCACGGCCGGCAGCTGGCTGTACAAGCAATGATCACACGCACGGCACAGCGGACACACCAGGAACCGCGGTGTTGGCCGTCGAATGACGCTAGCTGCGCAGCATTCGTGCACCGCCGCCGTCAGTGTCAGCCAGTTTGCCGTGGCATACGGAGCTCCATCGCAGTCTTTAACACTGGTAGCATGCCGCGACAGCGTGGACGTGAACCGTATGTGCAGTTGACGGACTTTGAGCGAGGGCGTATAGTGGGCATGCGGGAGGCCGGGTGGACGTACCGCCGAATTGCTCAACACGTGGGGCGTGAGGTCTCCACAGTACATCGATGTTGTCGCCAGTGGTCGGCGGAAGGTGCACGTGCCCGTCGACCTGGGACCGGACCGCAGCGACGCACGGATGCACGCCAAGACCGTAGGATCCTACGCAGTGCCGTAGGGGACCGCACCGCCACTTCCCAGCAAATTAGGGACACTGTTGCTCCTGGGGTATCGGCGAGGACCATTCGCAACCGTCTCCATGAAGCTGGGCTACGGTCCCGCACACCGTTAGGCCGTCTTCCGCTCACGCCCCAACATCGTGCAGCCCGCCTCCAGTGGTGTCGCGACAGGCGTGAATGGAGGGACGAATGGAGACGTGTCGTCTTCAGCGATGAGAGTCGCTTCTGCCTTGGTGCCAATGATGGTCGTATGCGTGTTTGGCGCCGTGCAGGTGAGCGCCACAATCAGGACTGCATACGACCGAGGCACACAGGGCCAACACCCGGCATCATGGTGTGGGGAGCGATCTCCTACACTGGCCGTACACCACTGGTGATCGTCGAGGGGACACTGAATAGTGCACGGTACATCCAAACCGTCATCGAACCCATCGTTCTACCATTCCTAGACCGGCAAGGGAACTTGCTGTTCCAACAGGACAATGCACGTCCGCATGTATCCCGTGCCACCCAACGTGCTCTAGAAGGTGTAAGTCAACTACCCTGGCCAGCAAGATCTCCGGATCTGTCCCCCATTGAGCATGTTTGGGACTGGATGAAGCGTCGTCTCACGCGGTCTGCACGTCCAGCACGAACGCTGGTCCAACTGAGGCGCCAGGTGGAAATGGCATGGCAAGCCGTTCCACAGGACTACATCCAGCATCTCTACGATCGTCTCCATGGGAGAATAGCAGCCTGCATTGCTGCGAAAGGTGGATATACACTGTACTAGTGCCGACATTGTGCATGCTCTGTTGCCTGTGTCTATGTGCCTGTGGTTCTGTCAGTGTGATCATGTGATGTATCTGACCCCAGGAATGTGTCAATAAAGTTACCCCTTCCTGGGACAATGAATTCAGGAGTGTATGTTGTAACATGGAAACAAAACCTCTACAGACCCATGTTCATCTAACATAATTTCTTCGTCTACGTGTGACTAGTATGACCTGCCATTAGTGCCGTACATTTTTGTTATACCCTTTATAACTTCGCTTACGAAATACGTTTTCATGTTACGAATTTTTTTCTTCACAATTTTCATATTGTTTGCCCTTTTGTTATGGAGCACTGTTAGTCTCTTGTCACAACTAGTGACAGAAGACTAATAGTGTCCACAACAAAGGGGCAAACAATAAGAAAAGTATGAAGAAAAAAATCGTAAAATGAAAACGGGTTTATGTTCAGTAAGTGAAAGATAGTGCGACCTTCAGCATGTGACTAGGTAGGGGAAACGCATATGCCAACCAAAATCGCCTATAACCGTAAGTAGTCACCAGTTTGAAATATCGCATAACAAACCAAAACTGCGTCACTCTAGATTCCTCTGAAGATGCCTTAAAGCAAAAGGTGAAACGCACCAGGAAGAAATAAAATACATTGCTGCAAGTTAACGAACTAATTAGACAGGTTATAATTTGCAACAACATGTTCTTTATGTGAGAAAAGTTGAAAAATAAACAAAATTAGTTTTTCTTTTAATTATTAAAAATCGAAGACCGAAGGATGAAGACACTGAGTGGACAGTTGGGCAACAATGACAAAGTAAAAGGCCTGACTTTGTGAACAATTTTTATAGCTGACACAAAAGCTTTCCTTTGGAAGGTGTCCAGTGGTTCGACGCGACAATTCGAACTCTGTCGTCGCCCTGACCGTAGTGGAGGGAAGCGAGTGCACAGGGCAGCGGCCGCTCCCGGCGGACTGCCTTTGCCGTCCCTCGTAGTTAAGGCCCGCGGGCCGCTGAATTATCCAGCGTACAGACGGGAATCCCAGGCCCGCAGAGAACGCCCAACTCGAGCAGTCCGCGGCTGGAAGGACCAGCCGGCTCCAGCGGGGGCTCCCTCTGTTGACAATCACTTCCAGCCCGGCTGCAACGACTGCTGGAGCAGAAGTCGTGTCGTGAAATCCCCGACATCGGTCTGCTGTCGCAACTCGTGACTGAGGTTTGTCTACGTCTGCATGTATCACACTCCTGTGTAGCGCCACTTGTCAAAAGCTTCTTCCGTCTCCTTGTCTGTATTGTTTATTCCGTGCTAGGGATGTCTGTTATCACCGAAACAACTGGCTTCCGGTTATATCGTTTTTTTTTCCAACTCCGGTTTAGCCTGAGCGTTAAAACCGCTCAGAACAATCGTTTCTGAAACAATCGAGTTTCTGTTTTTTATTCCAGTTGTTTCCTGCGACAAGAGTAAAAATCGAAAATTTGGAAATTTGTGATAAGTTCCTGTGGGACCAAACTGCTGAGGTCATCGGTCCCTAGGCTTACACACTACTTAATCTCACTTAAACTAGCTTACGCTAAGTACAACACATACACACATGCCCGAAAGCCGACTCGAACCTCCGACGGGGGTAGCCGCGCGAACCGCGGCAAGACGTCCTAGACCGCATGGCTACCCCGCGCGGCGTAAAACTCGGACAAAGATTGAAAAATTTTAACTGCCTCAGTTTTAAGATGCGTGGAATCAAAATATTAAATTAAACAGGCTGATGAAATAAAACTTAGTCCGTCCACCGCTCCCTGTTTTTCTCGAAAAATGATAATACTACCAAAAAAAAAACACCATGTTTTCCTATTGTTTCTAATTATTAGAAACTCTGCTCAAAAATAATGCTGTAATCGAGGATCATACCACTATTTGATCATTACGAAACGTCCGTGTTAAAGCGTGAAAACTGAGGTTAAAGAACTCTATTTTTCCTGTCAATTTGTTCGTTTTCAAAAGCTACAAGCAAATACAGGCGTGTTATATAGACACAGGCAACAGACCAGCTATTTTCTATTTTTATTGTAAGTTATGAATGAACTGTTAAGTTTTTAAGTTTTCTCCTTGTATGATGTCGTAAGTTCGTCGTGGCTCCTCCCGTACGTAATCTGTTGAAGTAAATGGGGCATTGTGCTTCATTGCTACCGCACTTCCTAAATGGCTTCCAGACCAGGGATGGTGCCATTCTGTAATATAACTAACGCTTGCCGACAACGGCGTGAAACTACCATATAGATCAGATGGAGCAGTTTCGCACACTGCGTGTTCATGCATACCATCCAACAGGCCACGCCACATGGTAACAGGTACAAAATGGCCTCAGTAGGACAGTACTTACTTTCATAGCCTGTGTTTGTTGCTCGTTTTTGTCGGAATTGTTAATAAAATAGCGCTGATCGCTTAATAAAAACTGGCTCTGAGCACTATGGGACTTAACATCTGTGGTCATCAGTCCCCTAGAACTTAGAACTACTTAAACCTAACTAACCTAAGGACATCACACAACACCCAGTCATCACGAGGCAGAGAAAGATTGCTTAATAACGCAATATTTCAAACCAGTAGTAATTTTACGAAGAAATTTTTTCAAGTTTTATTTAAAAAACCAAAAATTATAGCTCTGCTGCTACGGTTAATTGATACTTCGGTTTCTGTGCCCGGTTATTAGTGAAAAAATAAAAAAAAAAAACACCTGTTACAACCGGGACCAAACAAAAATAGAAAAAATATCGGTTATTCATAACTGAAATACCTGTATCGATTTTATCCGGCCGGTTTTTCCCATCCCTAATCCGTACAAGGCTGCTCTCCAAACAAATAGCTCCAAAAAAAAAAAAAAAAAAGTTCCTACCCAGTTTGTATTTCATGTAAACGAATAACTCTTTTTCAGAATTTTAGTTGTTGCCATTGCCAGTCTATTTCAAATACTCTATTCGATCATCGTTCAGCGTCACGTTCATTGGGATTAAGTAATGCAGTGGCGCACGCAACAACCCAGTTAGTTATTTGGCTTCCCAAATACCAAACAAATCTCGTCTACTACTTTTAGCGTCTTACTTCTTAGCCAAATTTTCTCATGTATATATATATATACAGGGCGTTTCAAAAAGAAAGAGCAGATTTCAAACATTTATTTCTCAAAAACTACAAATGATAGAAACACAATTCCAACGGTCCTTCACTCAATATGAGTACCAAATGTTACACAACAAATATCAAAACTGTACCTCAATATGAGCACCATTTGTTACACGACAAATATCAAACCGGTATCTCATTTCTTGCCACACACGACGCAACTGGTCTTTAGTTACCGAATTCACGGCCGCAACAATTCGATGTCGTACCTCTTGAAGAGTAGCGGGCATAGGTGGGACATAAACACAGTCCTTTATGTACCCCCACAAATAAAAATCGCAGGGTGTAAGGTCTGGTGACCTGGGAGGCCACAGACGATGACATTGATCTTGTGCTCCTGCTCTTCCAATCCACCGTCCTGGAATGGTGTTATTTAGGTACCGTCGTACAGGTTCAGAGAAGTGTGGTGGGGCGCCATCTTGCATGAAGATGAAGTGATTTGAATCTTCCTGAAGTTGAGGAAATAGCCAGTTTTCTAACATGTCCAGGTAAATGGTTCCTGTGATAGTTTTCTCCATGAAAAAGAAAGGTCCATAAACTTTGTTTACCGAAATTGCACAAAAGACGTTAACCTTTGGTGAGTCTCTTTCATGTTGAATAACGTCCCTCGGAGTTTCACTCACCCAAATTCGTACGTTATGCCGATTAACTTTACCAGAAATGTGAAACGTTGATTCATCTGAAAAAATTAATCGTTCGGCAAAATTGTCCTCTTCCATGTCCTGTAGAATTGCAGTTGAAAAGTCGAACCTTTTGTTGTGGTCGTCAGGACGCAATGCTTGCAATAACTGCAGTTTGTACGGCTTCATGTGCAGACGGTTACTCAGAACGCGCCATACCGTTGTTTTAGACATGTTTAGTTCGTGACTTGCCCGTGCCGTGGATTTTCTAGGGCTCCTTTCGTAAGCTGCACGGACACGCTCGACATTTTCATCCGATGTGCGTGGACGACCCGTGCTTTTTCGCTTGCAGATGCAACCATCTTCTACGAATCTGTGATGCCACTCATAAATTTGCTTATGACGAGGCGGCTGTTTGTTGAATTGACGGCGGAATGCACGTTGCACACCAACAATGGACTCTAACTTTGCAAATTGCAGCACACAAAATGATCGTTCCTGTGGTGTCGTCGCCATTTTCCTACAAACAAACGCCAGCGCCACTGCGGATTTGCATGGAACTTCTGCGCGGACCATTGAAAAACTTTGAACCTTTCTCTGACAAGAAACGTTTGAATTGTGTTTCTATCATTTGTAGTTTTTGAGAAATAAATGTTTGAAATCTGCTCTTTCTTTTTGAAACGCCCTGTATATAAATGCAAACTGAAGTGACGATTGAAAACTGCAGTTGTGCGAAGCCACGGTGACAGGGTGGCATACTGGTTAGCGCATCTGCCTTGTGAGCAGGAGACCTGGGTTCGAATCCCGCCCTTGTTATAAATTTTCATTCGTCACTTTTGTCTGCATATATACGTCACAGAGACTGGAAAAGTCCCTGGAACCATGACGTTTCATTTAATTCTCTCAGCTTCGCTTCTTATGATTCAATTTTACTTTTGGTGATATTCATCTTACGAACTGTTGTAAAGACAGTATCCATTCGCTATATATGACGGTAGTATCTGTTCCCGAAAGAACAGTTACCGTGGATGACCATGCAGCTTTGCTAGAAATGAAATGATAATTAAATAGACACCCTAGCTGCAAACAGGCGTTTATGTACTTCATTGGGGACATGTTGAAAATGTGTAAGCAGGAGATCCCGGGTTCGAGTCCCGGTCGGGGCACACATTTTCAACATGTCCCCAATGAAGTACATAAACGCCTGTTTGCAGCTAGGGTGTCTATTTAATTATCATTTCATTTCTAGCAAAGCTGCATGGTCATCCACGGTAACTGTTCTTTCGGGAACAGATACTACCGTCATATATAGTTAAAAATATGGCTTCCCGGCCATTGACCTTCTTGTGCGAACGCACACGCTATGCCTGAACTCGTACGGGACTTGGTAGATTAATCTGCCACGAGTAATGAGTATGATGGGCAAACATCTATTAGGCGCACAACGAATGTAGTGGTGTGGACATGTTGGGAATGTGGATCTCACGGGGAGCGTGCAAGGGATAAGTCCCTGCAGACGCACTATCCTCTGTGCCCGCGGTGGCTCAGATGGATAGAGCGTCTGCCATGTAAGCAGGAGATCCCGGGTTCGAGTCGCGGTCGGGGCACACATTTTCAACATGTCCCCAATGAAGTACATAAACACTTGTTTGCAGCTAGGGTGTCTATTTAATTATCATTTCAGTATCCATTCGATTCATCTGATCTTTCAAGTCCTTCCCTTTCTCTGAGAGAACAACAATGTTCGTATACTTTTATATTTTTTCGGCACAATCATATGAGAATTTGTAGTCATCTTTAGCCTGACAACAGATAAAAAGTAGAAACTGTTGTATTCACCAAATGCACTTGGGCGTCAGACATCTAAATGTGGCAGGAAGAGCACCACCAAAGTAGTTGCTGTTAATGATGGGACGTGCTTGCAGGAAGCAGGCATATAGAGTCGTCACACGGCCAAACAGGGTTAGCCAACAGCTATGACAAAAATAAATGACACCACAGATTAGCAATAATATACAGTGATTTATTGATAAAAGTTTTACAATGCATAACTGGTGTGTGAAGATTATGTGTGACCATAATGTTCAGTGTTGCCTTGCGTTGATCGATCTGTAAACACAGATACAGTCCTAGACTAGTGAACGATGACTAAAATGATTGTATAATGTCCTGTTTGGCTCGTCCGGACGGTGGGTCTCGATGAGTCTTGAAGCACTGGCTGAGACACTGCTCTGATACTTTCTTTCGGTGCTACACACTGAATGGAGCCGCCTACCTGCATATATTCAAGTTTGGGAGGGCAGATGTCCATTTGGGAAGTATTTGTTTCACGTAAGGCAGATGTGTAACATTCCTTGTCGCCTACGCCCTCTCCGTTGTTTGTCGGCCTCTGTGGCAGTGCGGTTCTAGGCGCTTCAGTCTGGAACCGCGCTGCTGCTGCGGTCGCAGGTTCGAATCC
Organism: Schistocerca nitens; assembly: GCF_023898315.1. Classification (NCBI taxonomy): domain Eukaryota; kingdom Metazoa; phylum Arthropoda; class Insecta; order Orthoptera; family Acrididae; genus Schistocerca; species Schistocerca nitens. The sequence continues at coordinate 1,090,777,710 of NC_064614.1, forward strand.
TGCCTCGGGCATGGATGTCTGTGGTGTCCTTAGGTTAGTTAGGTTCAAGTAGTTCTAAATCTAGGGGACTGATGACGTCAGATGTTAAGTCCCATAGTGCTCAGAGCCATTTGAACCTCTCGGTAAAACGTTTAAAATTAGTTGCGACTTCTGAAAGCTAAACACGGAGCGAGTGCAGGGAAGGCTAGTTGCCAGCACGTTCTGAGCACGCCAGTGGGTGACGATGACCCCGGCGGAGCTCTCAGGCTCGCCTGACTGCGCGAACAGCAAGTCTCGCAAGCCGGCCAATCTGTAGTCTCTCTCAAAACATTTTAAACTCTGATTCTAGGACATCTAAAAGCTTAATCTGTCAGTTTCGTGACGAACTGCTTATCATTTCGTCAATGCTCATAGCTGTTGTGAGATTTCAATATTAGGTAAACTACTGCAAGAAATTCTTAAAGTTTGCAATGAGCAATCGGTGTCGCAATGAATTTGCGTTTTGTGCGCGTCAAGTCATATGTTGCTACACACGAAATGTAGATAAAACATTGAATTTTTCTTTAAATGAAGGGGAGGCTATCGCTGTCTGTCTTTAGTCGCGAGAAAACGGAATGTATCGAAAGTGCTCCGTTACGAACTCGTCAGTGAAAAAGGCAGAATGAAATATTCATATATCCCTCGTGTCTCATAAAAGGTTTGAAATGTTGAAACAAGATTTTTACCAACGATAGCACCCTAAGAGGGGAGTATTTTGCCATATGCTTAATATGCGTAAGTTCTATATCTACCGCCATATTCAAGCAACTACAAATTTTTTCAGTGAAATAATGCAGTTATTGAAGGTCATCGATAGCTAGTGAAACGAGAATTGCTGTGGGTAAGTGAAGAAGTTAGACGTATATTTTTTTATCGCATGGGCTTTTTTATGAACTATTTGACCTGTCTTGTCCTCAGTTGCTAGTATAATAAACGCTTTTTCAGGATTCTGTCGCTATTTCAACTGCATTGCAATGTTAGTGAGCTGAATATTTCTAAACATGGTTGTGTGTTTTGGTAAAATAAGCAGATTTTAAAAAGGTAACAAGAGAAGTTACGTATTCTTCAAAACTCGTGACGCGATTGACGGGAATGACCAACACATTTATGTAAAGCTTCATCGGATTTTCACTGTGGTTTCCATCTCAGGTCCGATCGGACCTTACTTTTCGAATACGCATCGTATGAAATCAAACGTTCAAATGTGTGTGAATTCCTAAGGGACCAAACTGCTGAGGTCATCGTTCCCTAGACTTACACACTACTTAAACTAACTTATGCTAAGAACAACACACACACCCATGTCCGAGGAAGGACCCGAACCTCCGGCGGGAGGGGCTGCGCAATCCGTGACGTGGCGCCTCAAACCGTGCGGCAGCTCCGTGCGGTCGAATGAAATATGCCTAGTAACTAAGTACGCAGTGTAAAAAAGACACATTCTGCAGGAGCTTCCCGTTGCCTTGTCAGTAATGCTTATGGCAAGAGAAAGGTGTCGATATTTTGTGGCCGAACTGAAATTTAAATGTGTCTTCATTATAGAAAGGAATATGTACTTCGGCAGAATTTTTAGTTATGTCCGATAGACTAATGTGATATGATTTTTCTTTTAGGAATCTGTTAACAGGCTGCCGGCCGCTGTGACCGAGCGGTTCTAGACACTTCAGTCCGGAACAGCGCGACTGCTACGGTCGCAGGTTCGAATCCTGCCTCGGGCATGGGTGTGTGTGATGTGCTTAGGTTAGTTAGGTTTAACTAGTTCTAAGTTCTAGGGGACTGATGACCTCAGATGTTAAGTCCCATAGTGCTGAGAGCCATTGGAACCATTTTTTGTGAACAATCTGAAGACAATTACTGGCTGGTCGTAACTGGTTCTAGCATTGTGAAGTGCTTACGTCATTGTCTAGTAAAAAAACATAAGAAATTAAAAAACATAATAGATCACTTCTGCTCCACGAACAGTATATTTTACAGAATTGCAATATCAAGTCGAAATCTCAAATTGTTTATTTCTTGTCCCCGAATTTCAGTTCCCTTCGAACGTTTCTTCTTCGTGTCCTTTAGTGTTCTATATACCGGGTGATCAAAAAGTCAGTATAAATTTGAAAACTGAATAAATCACGGAATAATGTAGATAGAGAGGTACAAATTGACACACATGCTTGGAATGACATGGGGTTTTGTTAGAACGAAATAAATACAAAAGTTGAAAAATGTCAGACAAATGGCGCTTCACCTGATCAGAATAGCAATAATTAGCATAACAGAGTAAGACAAAGCAAAAGATTATGTTCTTTACAGGAAATGCTCAATATGTCCACCATCATTCCTCAACAATAGCTGTAGTCGAGGAATAATGTTGTGAACAGCACTGTAAAGCATGTCCGGAGTTATGGTGAGGCACTGGCGTCGGATGTTGTCTTTCAGCATCGCTAGAGATGTCGGTCGATCACGATACACTTGCGACTTCAGGTAACCCCAAAGCCAGTAATCGCACGGACTGTGGTCTGGGGACCTAGGAGGCCAAGCATGACGAAAGTGGCGGCTCAGCACGCGATCATCACCAAACGACGCGCGCAAGAGATCTTTCACGCATCTAGCAATATGGGGTGGAGCGCCATCCTGCATAAACATCGTACGTTCCAGCAGGTGTTTATCATCCAGACTGGGGATGATGCGATTGTGTAACATATCGGCGTACTTCTCACCCGTCACGATAGCAGTTTTGCTGTCCAGCGCCATCTGTCGCATATTTTGTGAACTGTTTTTTTTTTTTTTGTCTAATAAAACCCCATATCATTCCAAGCATGTGTGTCAATTTTTACCTCTGTATGTACATTATTCCGTGGTTTATTAAGTTTTCAAATTTATACTGACTTGAAAGTTTCTGGCAGATTAAAACTGTGTGCCGGACAGACTCTCGAACTCGGGACCTTTGCCTTTCGCAGGCAAGCGCTCTACCGACTGAGCTACCCGAGCACGACTCACGCCCCGTCCTCACAGTTTAATTCCGCCAGTACCTCGTCTCCTACCTTTTAATCTGCCAGAAAGTTTCATATCAGCGCACACTCCGCTGTAGAGTGAAAATTTCATTCTTATACTGACTTTTTGATCACCCGGTACAGACCGAACAACATTGGGGACAGACTGCAGGCTTTCTCTCGTTCTTCTCAGCTATTTCTTTCACTTCACGTCCTTCGGTATTTTATCCTTCCTGTCTTCAGAATTTCAAAGAGTACAGCTTTGTTAACAACAACAACAGTTGGAGACTGGAGGTGATTTGGACATTGGACAACACGAATGCTATTTTATTTTTACTTTACATTGAAGATTTTAAACTAAATTTTGTGACGACAAGAAGCAGCCTGGAGCACACTTTTGTCAGAATAATATGCGCGGGCACTTGACAAACATGACAATACGTAAACAGTAGGGACGTCTCTGCGGTGGAAAAAGGCTAGGGGAAAACAATGCGTCACGGTTTGTTTGTTGTAAATCCCATACGCGGGACGAGGGCTCTCGGCTGTTGACATGTTTTGGCCGGGCGGGCTCTTTGTTCTACACGCATGAGGGCTTCGGTTACAATTAGGGGACCGATGCGAACACGCGGCCGCGGCGCACAATAACGCGGTCGTTCCGCCGCGGGCAGTGCTCAGCGGCTCGCTGGCTGGCTCTGGTAGCTGCGAGCGGCCGCCGGCTGACCTTTCACCCTGACCCCGGCGTGTGGCCCCCGAGCCGTGCCGACTCTGCTGCTGCTCCGCGAAACACGCGCCGGACGTCTTAAATCGCACAAGTCCGACCCAATAGGGCCGTTTTCGAGTGCTTACTGAGGCAGACTTAATTAGGGATGGGCAGTACTCGTATTTCAAGTTGGCTAAGCCGCCTGTGTGGTACGAATGGGAAAAAATCGACCAGTTAAAACCGATACCGGTATTTTAGTTCTGAATAATCGGTATTTTTCGGTCTCGGTTATAACATGTGTGTCTATTACTTTACTAGTAACCGGAGTATCAACTAGTCAAGCAGCAGTACTAATGTTGATGGTGTTGGGACAGCAACCAGCCACAAATTTACTTTCAGTTACTTTATTCAAAGGGTACCGTTACCGGTTTCGAATCGTTAGGATTCATCTTCAGACGCTTTATACGCTTTCTGTTGTGTACATAGTTCCGCGTACACAACTTTCCCACTAGAGCGCGCCCCGCTAAGCACAACAGCGCAGGCGCAGCGCTCGTACGTCTCCGCACTACGAGATGGCGCTGCCATAGAGACGGACCAAATTCTGCTTCCGCCGATTCACGTATTAATATGTAACGCAGCCAATGAGATTGCTGCTAACGTAGAACCTTTTCTCCTCACGGATCACACTCGCGCAGTGATACATGAATGCGCGACGTATTATAACGAGTGTACAGACCTCCGATTAGTCAGTCTGCATTTGTCTGCACCAGTGTGTACCAGTCTACATTTGTCTGTACCAGTCTATAGTCAAGTTTCAGTCTGCGCCTAATAAGATTACCATATTCCTGTACATAGCCATGAAGATAAATGTATATACACTTCTGTCAAGTATCAGAGATATATGTGAGAATAAGATTAACGTACCAATACCAAAGGAACTTCAGATTGTCAATTGTAAATAGCATCCAGAACCAAGTTAAGTAATTTTTATGCTTGTTATTATTTTAATAAAAGTGTGTGAAAATTAATCAAGTTCTGTTTAAAGTTGGTCACCGTCAATCTGCTACTCTAAGCGTGCAAGTGGCATTTCTATCGTCTGACCTAACGGCAGAAGATAAACACGCCACGATAAGACCACGAGATATATTGCTGACACTCGCCTACTTCGTTAGAGCGACAAGTCAAATAATCTGATGGTGTGTGTACTGAAGGTCTTACAGTACGCAGACCACACTTTCTTTATAACATGTGGTGTGTTTTTTACAGATTAATTGTCCTAAAATATAAATAATACATAATATAAGCAATCCACACACAGATGGTTGCGTTACAGATTTTCGTTGCATGTGATTTACGTGAAATGTCGGTTTGGAGTGTTTGTTTTCATAGCATTCGTCCAACAGATGTGAATACATTACCACTGCATTCTTATTGTTCCTCGCGTAATTTTTTCTCACTGAACACTTTAGATTTGTCACTGAGAAGATTTCTACCACGCACCACATGTTTAGATACATACAAAGAGCTTACAAACATGTATCAAAGATGCTATGATGTATCGTAACATTTGAAGATGTCCTATGTTTGGAAAAGATCATATTTTCACTTACGCAACTGAAATGCATTTTACAGTAGTACAGAGACATTGATTTTTTGAGTGGATACTGTTACGTTAATTACAAAGTTGTTTTTTTTAATAGGTACAATAGTACATTATTTAATTACATGTAGCATCATGAAAATTATAGTAACATATAAATTTGCTACTTGATCAGCAGTTACGGTGGCTAGGACAGTTGCAAAGTCTAAGAGAAAGAAGAAGGTTCTGCTGTTAGGTAGTTCTCATGGTAGAGGTGTAGGCCAGCAGTTGCAGGAAATTTTGGGGAGTGAGTACCAGGTCACCAGCATTGTGAAGCCTAATGCAGGATTGGCTCAGGTGACTTTTAACATAGGGGGGTTATGTAGGGATTTTACTAAAGAGGATCAGGTAGTGATTGTGGGTGGGGCTGGTAATAGTATTGATAGGGATGGGGAGTATGACATAGATGGTGACCTGGAAAAGATAGCCACTCAGACTGGCAACACGAATGTGCATTTCGTGGAACTGTTTCAGCGTCACGATCGGCCTCATCTTAATGCAGCCGTCAGGCGTAATAACATGAGACTTGGGGGTGCGCTGATGACAGAAGGCATGAGTCACATTTCAGTGGTGTCGGTGGAGTCTATCGGCAGGACGGGTTTCACTAGACATGGCCTACACCTCAACAGGTATGGGAAGGGGAGGTTGGCAAAACTTATAGGTGACAGCATAGGTGGGGGTGGTGGGATCACTCATGGGAAAATTCCGGTAGTTGTGGGTGTTAGAGCTGTACCTTTTTTAGATTGAAGTCAGCTGATAGGTATTCCTGCTTAAGGGAAGTCTCTCTAACAAAGAAACCACTTTCTACAAAGCTTGGGTATCCGATTAATGAGGGAATTAGTATATTTCATCAAAATATACAAGGTATTAGAGATAAAGTTAGTGAACTGCTTATAGATGTTGACTCTGAAATTATTGGTATATCTGAACACTTCTTAAATAAGGAGATAATTCAGAGGCTTCCCTTACCAGGATACAGGTTGGCTGGCAGCTTTTCTAGGAGCTCTTTGCGGTGTGGGGGAGTAGCCATGTATGTGAAAAACGGTATCCCATTTGAGTCAATTGATGTTTCAAAGTACTGCACTGAAAAGGTGTTTGAATGTTGTGCAGGTGTGGTTAAATTTAGTGGAGCTAAACTTCTTACTGTTGTTATTTATAGATCCCCAGACTCCGATTTCACAACATTTTTGCTAAAGCTAGAGGAGGTTCTTGGTTCACTTTATAGGAAATACAAAAAGTTAGTTATATGTGGTGACTTCAATATTAATTGTATAAGTGATTGTGCAAGGAAAAGGATGCTGGTAGACCTCCTTAATTCATATAATCTTATGCAAACCGTATTCTTTCCAACGAGAGTGCAAGGGAACAGTAGAACAACCATAGACAATATTTTTGTTCATTCGTCATTATTAGAAAGGCATTCTGTTAGCAAAAAGGTGAATGGCCTTTCAGATCATGATGCACAAATTTTAAGTCTAAAAGATTTTTGTGCTGCAACACATGTTAAATATAGTTACCAACTTTTTAGGAAAGCTGATCCAGTTGCTGTACAGACTTTTGTAAACCTTATCAAGGAACAAGAGTGGCAAGATGTTTATAGTGCTGATACAGTAGACGATAAATATAATGCTTTCCTCAAGACTTTTCTCGTGCTCTTTGAAAGTTGCTTTCCGTTAGAACGTTCAAAACAGGGTACTAGCACAAACTGGCAGCCTGGGTGGCTGACTAAAGGGATAAGAATATCTTGTAGAACAAAGTGGCAATTATATCAAAACGTTAGAAACAGTCACAATCTAAATGCAGCAGCCCATTACAAACAGTATTGTAAGGTGCTTAAAAAAGTTATTAGGAAGGCAAAAAGTATGTGGTATGCAGATAGAATAGCTAAGTCTCAGGATAAAATTAAAACCATATGGTCAGTCGTAAAGGAAGTGGCTGGTCTGCAGAGACAGGTCGAGAATATAGAATCAGTGCGTAGTGGGGATGTCCGTGTTACTGATAAGTCGCATATATGTACAGTACTTAATAATCACTTTCTGAATATAGCAGGTGAACTAAATAGAAACCTAGTCCCAACAGGGAATCATATAGCGCTCTTAGAAAAAAGTGTTCCGAGACTGTTACCTGAAATGCTCCTCCATGATACTGACAAGAGGGAGATTGAGTTAATAATTAAATCACTAAAGACCAAGAACTCTCATGGATATGACGGGGTATCTAGCAGAATACTGAAGTATTGTTCCACATATGTTAGCTCAGTACTTAGCCATATCTGTAACTTTTCCTTTAGGAGTGGTCGGTTTCCTGACCGATTAAAGTACTCGGTAGTGAAGCCACTTTATAAAAAGGGAGACAGGGATAATGTTGACAACTATAGACCTATTTCTATGCCATCGGTGTTTGCTAAAGTTATCGAGAAGGTTGTATATACAAGGTTACTGCAGCATTTAAATTCACATAATTTGCTGTCAAATGTACAGTTTGGTTTTAGAAATGGCTTAACAACTGAAAATGCTATAGTCTCTTTTCTCTGTGAGGTTTTGGACGGATTAAATAAAAGGTTGCGAACGTTAGGTGTTTTCTTTGATTTAACGAAGGCTTTTGACTGTGTTGACCACAAAATATTACTGCAGAAGTTGGAACATTATGGAGTAAGGGGAGTAGCTTACAATTGGTTCGCCTCCTACTTTAAGAACAGAAAGCAGAAGGTAATCCTCCGCAATATTGAGAGTGGTAATGATGTTCAGTCCCAATGGGGCACTGTTAAATGGGGCGTTCCCCAAGGGTCGGTGCTGGGGCCACTGCTGTTTCTTATTTATATAAATGATATGCCTTCTAGTATTACAGGTGATTCAAAAATATTTCTGTTTGCTGATGACACCACCTTGGTAGTGAAGGATCTTGTGTGTAATATTGAAACATTATCAAATAATGTAATTCATGCTATAAGTTCGTGGCTTGTGGAAAATAATTTGATGCTAAATCACAGTAAGACTCAGTTTTTACAGTTTCTAACTCACAATTCAACAAGAACTGACATTTTAATCAGACAGAATGGGCATGTTATAAGCGAGACGGAACAGTTCAAGTTCCTAGGCGTATGGATAGATAGTAAGTTGTTGTGGAAAGCCCATGTTCAGGATCTTGTTCAGAAACTAAATGCCGCTTTATTTACCATTAGAACAGTATCTGAAATAAGTGACATTTCAACACGAAAAGTAGTATACTTCGCGTATTTTCATACGCTTATGTCATATGGTATTATTTTTTGGGGTAATTCTTCTGATTCAAAAAGGGTATTTTTGGCTCAAAAACGGGCTGTTCGAGCTATGTATGGTGTAAGTTCGAAAACCTCTTGTCGACCCCTATTCAATAGTCTGGGAATTTTGACATTGCCCTCACAGTATGTATTTTCTTTAATGTCGTTTGTTGTTAGCAATATTAGCTTATTCCCAAGAGTTAGCAGCTTTCACTCAGTTAATACTAGGCAGAAATCCAATCTGCATGTGGAATGCACTTCCTTGACTCTTGTGCAGAAAGGAGTGCAGTATTATGCTGCATCCATTTTCAATAAGCTACCACAAGAACTCAAAAATCTTAGCAGTAGCCCAAACACTTTTAAGTCTAAACTGAAGAGTTTCCTCATGGCTCACTCCTTCTATTCTGTCGAGGAGCTCCTGGAAGAGTTAAAAAATTAAGCAAATTCCAGTGTTACATTCTTGATTTTCTTTATTTAAACTAACGACTTGTCGCCTGAATATGTTTCTTATATTTCATTTCATTCTGTTTCTACAATCGTGTTATAATTTCATGTATTGACTCGTTCCATGACCATGGAGACTTCTCCTAAATGTGGTCCCACGGAACAATAAATAAATAAATAAAATAAAATAAAATAGGCGTACTAATATTATTTGCTTTGGAGGTAGGAAAATAATTTTTGGAAATTTTTCAGAAAAGGAGTGTTAGCTTGTTCTGGGTCACGTAAGTCGCATGCAAGATTTCCAGAAGGTTTTCACACTGTACCAGACAACCGGATTGTACTGAAATTGTGTGCTTATGGAATATCGACTCAGTTATGTGACTGGATTCGTGATTTCCTGTCAGAGAGGTCACAGTTCACAGCAACTGACGGAAAGCCATCGAGTAGAACACAACTGATTTCTGGCGTTCCCCCAAAGTAATGTTATAGGCCCTTTGCTGTTCCTTGTCTGTATAAACGATTTAGGAGACAATTGGAGCAGCAGTCGTAAGTTGTTCGTAGCTGATGCTCTCGCTTATCGACTAATAAATTCATCAGATGGTCAAAACAAATTGCAAAACGATTTAGAAAAGATATCTGTATGGTGTGAAGATTGACAATTGACCCTAAATAAGGAAAAGTATGAGCTCATCCACAGGAATGCTAAAAGGAATCCGTTAAACTTCGCAGTAAAATGTAACGGCTGTAAATTCAACCAAATACCTAGGAATTACAGTTACGAACAACTTAAAATGGAGGGAACGCATAGAAAATGCTGTGGGGGAGGCTAACCAAAGACTGCGTTTTATTGGCAGGACACTTAGAAAATGTAACAGATCTGCTAAGGAGACTGCCTATACTACGCTTGTCCGTCTTCTTTTAAAATACTGATGCGTGGTGTGGGACCCTTACCAGATACGACTGACGCAGTACATCGAGAAAGCTCAAAGAAAGGCAGCGCGTTTTGTATTATCGCGAATGGAAGGGAGATTGTCACTGAAATGATCATGATTGGGGGTGGACTTCATTAAAACAAAGGCGTTTCTCGTTGCGACGGAATCTTCTCACTAAATTTTAATCACCCACTGTCTTCTCCGAATGCGAAAATATTTTGTTGACGTCAACCTATATAGGGAGAAACTATCACCATAATAAAATAAGGGAAATCAGAGCTCGCACGGAAAGATACAGGTGTTCGTGGTTTCCGCGCGCTGTACGAGATTGAAATAACAGAGAATTATTGTGAAGGTGGTTCGATGAACCCTCTGCCAGGCACTGAAATGTGATTTGCAGAGTAGCCATATAGATGTAGATGTAGAATTCCGACAGAAATGAACAAGAAACATATGGTATAAGAATTAGTGCGGAATTGCTGAGACAATAATGTCCCTGTTGCCGTGTGTCATGGCCAAGAGTGTACGTGAAGTGTGTAAGACCCGCCCCCATCTTGTCTATAACGTAGTGTCTCGCTGTCGTCACCAGACATCCGTTGTATTGCAGAATGGCACCAACGCTACTCTGGGAATATTTTGAAGAAGTGACGTAGCAGTGAATTACAATGCATCATTTACTTCAAAAGATTAAAGATTTGGTGCCATTTCTACGAAATAATAAAAGAGGAATCAGATTACGGTAACAGTAACAAATCAGGAACTTAACAATTTATTTCTAGTATACAATAAAAATAGAAAGTAGCTGATCTGCTGCCTGTGTCTCCATTGTTGTTGTTGTTGTTGTTGTGGTCTTCAGTCCTGAGACTGGTTTGATGCAGCTATAGTACGCCTTTATCTGCTTGTAGTCCTTAAAAACGGACAAATTAACGCGAAAAAATATCCTTCATCCTCAGTTTTCGCCCTTTAGCAGTGGCTATTCGTACTGCCCAAATAGTGGTATGATGCCCGATTACAACTGATTATTGGCCGTACTTTCAAAAAATTCGAATCAATAGCAGAACACTGGTGATTTTTTTGTAGTACAACCACTCACCACTTTTCGAGAAAAGCAGCGAAGTGTGGATGGACTAAGTTTTCTTTTATTTGCCTATTTGATTCTATGCAGCTTGAAACTGAGAGAGTCAAAAATCTTATTAGATTTCTACGTTTATTACAGGAAGTAACAGGAGTAAAAAACTGAAAATCGGTTATTTCAGAAACCGGTTTTTTGTGCGGCTTTAACAGTGATGTTAAATTAGCGTGAAAAAACCGACATAGCGAAAACCGGTTGTTTCAGCGATAACCTCGATCCCTACTTCGTGGTACAACGGTTAGCTTTTAAACGAGAGACTTAACGCAGTCAGGCGAAGGGGTGAGAGTACTGTCTGCAACAAACACAATCTACAAGACTCACTACATCTACATGATTACTCTACAATTGACAGTTAAGTCTATGTTGTAGGCTTTACAGAACTATTTCTCGACCGTTTCACTCGCGAACAGAACGCGGAAAAAATGAGCACCTGAATCTTTGCGTGCATCCCTGATTTGTCTTATTACTACAGATATTTCTCTTTGTGCATGTGCGACTCTACACAATACAGGGCTATTCAAAAAGAAGAAGGAACAGATTTCAACATTTGTTGCTTCCAAAGTACAAAAGATAGAAACACAATGCCAACGTTCCTGGAAAGAGAAAAGGTCAAAATTTTACGCATTCAATATGAGCACCATGTGTTACACGACAAAATATCTCTAAGCGCGTGCGATATTACCTGAATGACACCATTCCAGTTCGTCGGATTGGAAGAGGAGCAGAAGATGAACTTCATTGCCCGCGCCCTCTCAGGTCTCCAGACCTCACACCTTGTGACTTTTTATCTGTGCAGTTTCTCAAAAATTTTGACCTCTTTTCTGGATCGTTGGAACTGCGTTTCTATCCTTTGTACTTCGGAAGCAATAAATGTTTGAAATCTGTTTCTTCTTTTCGAATAACCCTATATTTTGGCAGTCGGAGGAGAAAGTTGGAGATCTCGCCGAAACGAATAACGCCGTCGTTTTAATGATAGCCACCCAGTATCCGTAAAACTCTGTCCACTATTTCGCGATTACACGTCTCTGAACTCTTCCTTTTGATGTCGTCCGTCAGGCCTTACTGGTAAGGCAGCAATTAGAAGTAGCATACACACCGTTAGAAACGGATTCGTCCTTTTTTCTTGACCAAATTTTCTTCTTCCGTTAATTTTTTACCCGAAGTGAATAATTGTTCGTCGTTTGATTCAAGCCTATTACGAATTTCGTTGTATGGAATAAATATAATCTTACAGCTTATACTTTTGAAAAATGAGTTCGTTATAGTTTCTTTAGTCGAATTTCATGAATATTGGCAACGCTTGAGCTTCCAAACCGAAGCAACAACCAACAATAGTAATTTACATTGATTCCTCTAACGCTTCCTGTCTGATTCAAGCGCGAATCGGCTTGAGAGTGTGTTCTTGATCCAGTCTTCCCTAGAAAACTAGTCTCAAATTAAAAGTATTTGATGGCGAAGAAGATCCATCACAGACCCCTTTGCGAAACAGTGATATTCAGTTCTTAAAAAGTGCCGAAGTTCAGTGAAATAAATCAGAATAAATCTGATTGACTACCCCCTGAAAATGATAAATAAGTACTTTTGCGTTCTTTGGATGTGTACTTTGTTAGTACTAATATTTTGTGCACTCTATTAAATATATGGAAGGGCAATGTAATTTCGTTTTGAAAATATTATTACAAACAAATAATGAGTTGTCAATCCGTTTTTTATTTCACGAAATCTGGCAACGCTAGCAGGAATAGCTCTGAATAGGTCGGACAAATACAGTGTAGGCAGTCTCTTTAGTAGATTCGTTGCATCTTGTAAGTGTGCCGGTATAGTGCAATTGTTTTTGATCTTCTGATGATTTTTGTAGGTTAGATAGTAAACGACTGCGTCATCTCCAACCAACACAGGACGGCTCTGTCTCCTAAGTCATTAGTATGGACGAAGAACTGCAGAACGCTTGCAAAACTTCTTTAGGAAACCTCAGGTATCACCTCGGTTTCAGTAGATGACTTCCCGTCAATTATTACGAACTGTGACATTTCTGACAGGAAATCGCGAATCTAACCGCACAACTGAGACGGTATCCACAGGCACCAATTTTATTAGAAGCTTCTTATGAGAAACAGTTTGAAAACTTCTGGAAATGTAGTAATATGGAATCAACTTCACGTCCTCTGTAGATAGCACTCATTATTTCTTGTGAATAAAGAGCCACTTGTGTTTCACAAGAACGACATTTCTTGACCCCGTGGTGGTTATGTGCCAAGTATTTCATAATATAGGAACACAGCAGATGTTCCACAGTATGTGTCAAGAAAAACGGTAAGTGGAAATCTGTCAAGGAAAACCTGGCATTGCTCATTAGAGTCACAGAAAATAATTTTAGTCTTATAACTCTTATAACATCTGAAGTAAAATATTATCGCGAGTAGGAATATAACTCAGTCATATGGTTAATGGGAGAATTTGTATTCTATTTCATCAATAAATAAGGTACGAATGACCGAGACGATTTTATTGTCTATGTGATTGCAAAGTCCACGAAATATGTCTAAATAAGTTACAGTAACTGATTAATAAGACGAGTGGGAAAGGAACGGAATATTTTTTAATACTGAAAGAAATTGTACACTGAATCTTAAATTACAGAGTTAATCAGACTTATTAAAGTACCTGCCGGATTAAAACTGCGTGCCGCACCGGGACGCGAAGGTGAATTTCTCGTTCTTCACGAACGGTCACCTTAACCACTTCGGCTGCTTGAGCACGTTTCCAGGACCGACCCAAACATCCGTAAGTTCCAATGTCTACTCCCCATACTGCTAACACCTAGATCATATGATTCTCACATACGAACAGACATTGTTTTCCTCGTCGGTTTGCCTTGCTTTGACATCAAATACAACAGTGCAGTGACTGTATTTTACGTCTGTATAGTTCGATGCAATATTGCTTGGGACATGCATGCAACTCTCTCGGAAAGGGTAACTCGGGCAAAGAACATACGTCGCTTTCGTCGCCTTCGAAGCAATATTTTGAAGAAATTTCTGTAACATGTACATGCTGGAATATATTTACTTTCTTAGTTTTTGTTTTGTATTCCGTTTTTTTAAATGACAAGCAACTATTGTGGAAGCAAAGGTGGCCCAGTCGTAATATGCCACACTACAAAGCCAAAGGGTCTCGGGCTCAAATCTCGGGCAGTCCTAGCATTTTTATGACACTTATCACTTCTTTCACAACTGGCAACGTTATTTAGTGCGGAAAACGCCCCACCTATTAAGAGCTGGGGAAGTCAGTACTATGGTCGAATTAAGGCAACGGCATACCGTCTCGTGTGCCATCATGCATAATAAAACACTGTGACGTTCAAACCAACCTTCGAAAAATTATATTGACACTGTTACTAAGTCGTACCTGTTACCCATGTAATACGTTCCCCACTAGATGTATAAGGGGCATCAAATGAAAACGAGACATACGGGAAAAAAGTAAGTGATAAGTGATAATACACTCCTGGAAATGGAAAAAAGAACACATTGACACCGGTGTGTCAGACCCACCATACTTGCTCCGGACACTGCGAGAGGGCTGTACAAGCAATGATCACACGCACGGCACAGCAGACACACCAGGAACCGCGGTGTTGGCCGTCGAATGGCGCTAGCTGCGCAGCATTTGTGCACCGCCGCCGTCAGTGTCAGCCAGTTTGCCGTGGCATACGGAGCTCCATCGCAGTCTTTAACACTGGTAGCATCCCGCGACAGCGTGGACGTGAACCGTATGTGCAGTTGACGGACTTTGAGCGAGGGCGTATAGTGGGCATGCGGGAGGCCGGGTGGATGTACCGTCGAATTACTCAACACGTGGGGCGTGAGGTCTCCACAGTACATCGATGTTTTCGCCAGTGGTCGGTGGAAGGTGCACGTGCCCGTCGACCTGGGACCGGACCGCAGCGACGCACGGATGCACGCCAAGACCGTAGGATCCTACGCAGTGCCGTAGGGGACCGCACCGCCACTTCCCAGCAAATTAGGGACACTGTTGCTCCTGGGGTATCGGCGAGGACCATTCGCAACCGTCTCCATGAAGCTGGGCTACGGTCCCGCACACCGTTAGGCCGTCTTCCGCTCACGCCCCAACATCGTGCAGCCCGCCTCCAGTGGTGTCGCGACAGGCGTGAATGGAGGGACGAATGGAGACGTGTCGTCTTCAGCGATGAGAGTCGCTTCTGCCTTGGTGCCAATGATGGTCGTATGCGTGTTTGGCGCCGTGCAGGTGAGCGCCACAATCAGGACTGCATACGACCGAGGCACACAGGGCCAACACCCGGCATCATGGTGTGGGGAGCGATCTCCTACACTGGCCGTACACCACTGGTGATCGTCGAGGGGACACTGAATAGGGCACGGTACATCCAAACCGTCATCGAACCCATCGTTCTACCATTCCTAGACCGGCAAGGGAACTTGCTGTTCCAACAGGACAATGCACGTCCGCATGTATCCCGTGCCACCCAACGTGCTCTAGAAGGTGTAAGTCAACTACCCTGGCCAGCAAGATCTCCGGATCTGTCCCCCATTGAGCATGTTTGGGACTGGATGAAGCGTCGTCTCACGCGGTCTGCACGTCCAGCACGAACGCTGGTCCAACTGAGGCGCCAGGTGGAAATGGCATGGCAAACCGTTCCACAGGACTACATCCAGCATCTCTACGATCGTCTCCATGGGAGAATAGCAGCCTGCATTGCTGCGAAAGGTGGATATACACTGTACTAGTGCCGACATTGTGCATGCTCTGTTGCCTGTGTCTATGTGCCTGTGGTTCTGTCAGTGTGATCATGTGATGTATCTGACCCCAGGAATGTGTCAATAAAGTTTCCCCTTCCTGGGACAATGAATTCACGGTGTTCTTATTTCAATTTCCAGGAGTGTACATTTACTCCTCTGTGAGACAAGACGGTCAGTGCCTTTATGGGAAAATACCTGCTGTTGCCAGCGGAACCATGATTGTAACTGCATGTGCACCTCTTCGTCCGAAACAAATCGAGGGCTCCGAACGTCAATCTTCAGGACTCCAAAAACATGGAAATCGCGTGGGAAGAGGTCGCGATGTGTAAGGGCTTCCCAGCGAAACTTATTCAGGCTGCTCCAAACAACCTTGGCAGCATGTGGACCCGCCATCTCGATAAGATCGTTTCGACTACGCTGCAGAAGTTTCGCTTGGAAGCTCTTGCACGTCCTCCACACAGTCGAAATCTCTTCCCACGCGATTTCCATATTTTTGGAGCTCAGAAGAAAGACCTTCGTGGTCGTCCTCGGACGAGGATGTGTACGCCTAGGTACAGTTATGGTCCCGTAGGCAACCACAAACTTCTTTCCATGAAGCCATTGGCCATCTTGGCTCACAGGGGTTAAATATATTATTTCATTTGACTATCCCTTATATAAAAATAGGATGTAATTCACCAACAAAAAAGGAAATTTTCACTATTCACCTCGATTTTGGATTGCAACGAGAGAACTATCCAGGTTTTTAAGTTGATTGTCTGCTTGCTGTTAAAATTTTAAACAAATCCGTACGATTCGTTCCCTGTCGCTGTAACAGGCAGCCACAGAGTTCCGTTTCGTCCCGCAACCTACTCGCTTTATGCTCAGATATCTCCTTGCGGTCGGGATGTTACTCTCCCGCTTCAAATGTATTCGTCACCTCCTCCTCTCCCCATCACCCTCCCCCCGTATTGTATTGACACGGCATCCAGTGACCTTTTACGCCTTCGTCAGATGGAGAAAAGATTGTGTGACAGACATTTCCAGAATAACGGAAAGGTGGGTTTGAGGTGCAATGTTTCATGAACAGCCAAAATGCAGAGTTCCACATTCGAGGTCTCCGACATGTCATCTGCGGTGGGAAAACTGTGTCGCATCGAAGGGTGAGTAAGTAGAGAATGGCGTGCACCGTCACGAAGTCTCGCGGCCTGAGCTTAATTTTAGGGTTTCGTGCATCAGTCGGTAAAAGCGGAACCCTTATAGCATAGCTTTGTCGTCCGTCTGTCTGTCTCTCCGGCTGCTAAAAATCCTTTTTCTCAGGAACGGGTAGACGTATCAAGATGAAATTTGTGTGTTATACTGATGTCTATGGTCCGTTTACGGTATAAAAAATTGAAACTTCTACGTCGCTGTATTCAAACGATACGGCCATTTACGTCACATAATTGATACTCTCAGAACCATTCATCAAAACCAACAGTATATTTCCCATACCTCCACAACGACGAAATTTGGCAAGAAGTAAGGTCTCACAGTAAAAGTAAATGAAAAATATCCGAAAACTGTTCATCTGTAACTACATCACACGAAAAAATATTTCTTTCGCCATTTTTAATCGACGTCAAACATGAAATTAAAACAAAGAGTAGTTCTGCATTCAGACTGACTGGGTAGAAGTGGTAAAAGTCAAACATCAGACAGAGGATGGCTTTATTGCTTAAATGTCGCGTTTCGGAATTTATCCAACATCATATATCCAGATCCGAATGAAGCTTGTGTGGAATATGGAATGCAAAAATAATAATAATAAAAAATAAAAAATAAAAAAAACCAGCAGAAACAAAGAGTATGGTCACCAGTACAAGACGCAGACTGTCCAATATTAAAATAGGAGAATCTACCATTAGCCAAGTAAGTGAATTTAAATATCTTGGAAGCACAATAACTGAAGACTTGAAATGTCACCAGGAGGTGAAAACTCGAATTACCATAGCGAAGGAGGCATTCAACAGAAAGAGGAGACTCTTAAGTGGCAAATTAGATAAAGGTCTAAGGAAAAGGCTTGGCAAATGTTTTGTCTGATGTGGGGCACTATATGGGGCAGAAACATGGACACTGAGACGAGAGGATGAAAAAAGGTTAGAAGCATTTGAGATGTGGATGTGGAGGGGAATGGAGAGAATAAGCTGGATGGAAAGAGTGAGTAATGAAAGAGTATTGGAAAGGGTTAGTGAGAGAAGATGTCTGCTGAAGGTTGTAAGAGGAAGGAAAAAGAACTGGTTGGGACATCCATTGAGAAGGGAGTGCTTGCTAGCAGATGCTTTGGAAGGATTGGTTTGTGGGAGAAGACTGAGAGGAAGAAGGAGATACTAGATGATAGACGACATAAAGGGAAGAGGAAATTGTGCAGACATGAAGAGGATGGTGGCACAAGACCGGACAGCCTGGAGAACTACCATGTGGAAACCTGCCTTTTGGCAGAACACTGATGATGATGAGATATCCAGCAGCTATTGCTGCACGTAGATATGGCAGACTAGTCTAGAGAATATTTGTTTCACATAAAAGCTGAAACGCCGTATCCACGTGCTTTCGCTCCTCGATATCAGATGATGTAGAAATTCCTATCGCATCATATGGGCAATAAAGTCATTCCTTGTCTGGTGTTTGGCTTCTACCGTTGCGATCCAGTCAGCCTGACTGGAGAACGACTCGTTATTGTACAATGGTCGCTTGCCTCCAGCGTGACTTCATCTCGCATTTATATTATTGAAATTAAAACATTCTCGAAAATTTTGTAAAACCTGGGACTGATTTCTTGCCAGTATCAATGTCAACAAAAGGCAAAAATGGTCGAGATTCGCGATTTCCGCAAGGGATCAATTGTCTATACGCACTGATCAGCCAAAACATTGTGGCCACTGCAGACCACGATGTTGGATGCCGCCTGCTGACGTTGCGAGCACGTGACGCGCTATAAAAACTGTGTAAGCGCAGCAGAGACGAATGGGGATCACCCTAGCGAAGATATGGGCTCTGCAAATGGGGATATTCGTTGAGAGAAGCGACTTTGTCTAAGGACAGATTCTTGTGAACGAGTATCTCTAAGTCGGTGAAGCTGGTCGAATGTTCACCCCTTTCGTCATGAGTATCTACGGAAAGACGCAGGACTGTGAAACTACCACCAGGAACTAAATCGTTTGACGTCCACGACTCTTCACAGAAAGTGGGGTTCAGACGCTTGTCTGCTCTGTAAAGTAAGAATAACGGTGATCTGTGGCATCTCTGCCGAAAGAGCTTAATGCTCGTGAAAGCAGAAGTGTTTCGGAGTACACCGTTCATCGTACGTTGTTGAACATGGAGCTGCGCAGCAGACCACCCTGACGTGTTCACATGGTGAGCCAACGACATCGTCAATTACGATTGCAGTGGACACGTGACCATCGGGATTCGACCGTCGGTCAGTGGAAACGTGTCGGCTGTTTGAGTGAACCACATTTTTGCTACATTAGGTCGATGGTCATCTCCGCAAAGGCCGTCATCGAGGTGGACGGCGGCTCGAAAACTGCAGCGCGCCAAGGACGCAGGCTGGTGGGAGCAGTATTATGCTTTGGGAAACATTCTCCTGCGCTTGCATGGGACCTGTGGTGTAATCGACGACACGCTGACAGCTCGAACCATCTGCATCTCTTCATGCTTGTCTTCCCCGACGGCGATGTCACCTTGCAGCAGTATAATTGTCAGTGCAGAACCGTGCTACGGTGGTTTGAGGAGTATTATAGAGAACTCACGTTGATTTCCCGCCGACCAGATTCGCCTGATACAGATCCTATGGGATCTATGTGGGTCGCTATTGGATGCCATCACCGCGTACGCAGATCTGCAACCCGTTATTTACGCGCATTACATGATCTGAGCGTAGACATCTAATGACGCATACCTCCACAAACCTACCAAAAAAGTGTCGGTTCCGTGATACGCAGAACCAGTGATGTACGAGGGGCGTTTGACAAGTCCGTGCAAAAATAAAAAAAAAAAACTACTTACGTGTTTGGGGTAAACCTTTTTTATTTTTCGACATAGTCTCCTTTTATACATATACACTTCGTCCAACGCTGTTCTAATTTGTTGATCCATTCCAAATAATAGCAATTGTCCAATTCTGCAAAATAGCTATTAGTTGCTGCAACCACCTCCTCGTTTCAATGAAATCTTTGTCCCGCCAGCCATTTCTTCAAATTTGGGAACAAATTGTAGTCTGAGGGAGCCAAGTTTGGAGAATAGGGGGGATGTGAAACGAGTTGGAATCCTATTTCCATTAATTTTTGCGACCAGAACTGCTGAGGTGTGTGCTGGTGCATTGTCGTGATGGAAAAGAACCTTTTTGCGGTCCAATCGCCAGCGTTTTCCTTGTAGCTCGGTTTTCAAACGGTCCAATAACAATGAATAATATGCACCTGTAATAGTTTAACCCTTTTCCAGATAGTCGATTTTTTTTGCGAATCCCAAAAGACAGTCGCCATGACCTTTCCGACCGAAGGAATGGTCTACGTCTTTTTTGGTGCAGATTCTCCCTTGGTAACCCATTGTTTAGATTGTTTTTTGGTCTCTGGAGTATAGTGATGTATTCATGTTTAATCCACAGTGACGAAACGACGCTTAAAGTCCTGCGGATTCTTCCTGAACAGCTGCAAACCATCATTGAAACACTTCACACGATTCCGTTTTTGGTCAAGCGTGAGCAATCGCGGAAGCCATCTTGCAGACAGTCATCTCATGTCCAAATGTTTATGCAAAATATTATGTACCCATTTAATTCTACACGCCCACAGCAGAAGCAATCTCATGCACCTTAACTCTTCTGTCATCCATCACCATATCAGGGATTTTATTAATGATTTATGAAGTCGTAACCTCCACTGGGCGCCCAGAACATTCATTATCACTTGTGCCATATGCCCAAAAATTTTGAAACCCCTTATAAGGTGTTCTAAACGAAGGTGCAGAGTCACCGTAATGTTTATCAATCTTCTCTTTAGTCTCCTGAGGCGCTTTGCCTTTCATAATGTAATGTTTAATCACCACACAAAATTCTTTTTCTTCCATTTTTTGACAATCACTCGACTTCCTTGATTCACACGAATGCCAAACACAAAGAAATAGACCAATATGGCCTTCGACCATAGCTACTAGTAGACTGGTCTTGGTGTGCAGAAGCTATAGGGCTGGTGTGGCTCCAACATAAACCATGTGACTGTTGGCAAAACGTGGCGGGATTTCAAATCAGCGGTCTGCCATCCTATGTTTGTATCGTATTTTACCCACATTTCTCAATTGACTGCCAAACGCTTCCGACAAAAATTACTTTTTTATTTGCGAAAAATTATGTCAGAACTACATTTGATCTGGATTTGTTCACAGTACCATTTATAAAATCTAACAAATACATCGAACGCCCCTCAAGTGGGCAGCGGGACGAAATTACTATAAACTATCAATTAAATGTCGTTAAAGTTCTTTTAAACAGTAAGAGTGGGCTCGTGTCAAAACTTTAAATATTGGATTCGCCGCGTTTTGAGCTCTAGTCATTTATAAAAGAAAATGGGATATGGGAATTATGTCAACTATAGGTGCCAAAATTGTCGAGTTTAGGAGCAGGTCCATTTTAGAGTATGAATTTTAGGTGCACTTCAAAGGTTCAGTTCCTACTATTTTTACAAACGCTTGAACTATCAGTTTAAAAAAAAATGATATTTTAGATGAAAGGTGAGACTTTGAAGTTTCAGAATATAATTTTTGAGCCTACATTTATTTAATAGTATTTGAAGGTAGAAAAAAATTCTCTTCATGTGTCGACTATAGGTGCTCTTACATTATTATAATCTCACTTGTATATACAGAAAGGCGCGTATGTGCAGATGGCTTAAAGTTTTTCCGTTTCAGGGCCTGTATCCAAAGCTGCCTTCGGTTTTCATCCTTAGTGAACCTATGAGTAGGAACGAGAAACAGTTATACTTACTTCTGTAACCGAATTATCACAGATACTTTCCAAAATGTAATATGAGTCTGACTTTACAGGCATGACTTTCAACACCTTAATTTACGTGATACTCTATTTCAAGTGTAAAAAACATATAAAAGTCACTTCAGCAGATTTCAATAAACGCATTCTGCACTATCATAGAAACACACGTGAAATGTAATGCCATTTCCCCCGACAAATCGCTGAGTACAGCCATAAGCAATCATGTTTTGCCAACATTCACGTGACTTTAGCCCAGAGATGTTGGAGCCACGAAAATGACGTCAGGGCAAGTCTATTATATTTATGGTCGAAGAATATGGTTGAAACTTGGTGTG